>NW_026907234.1:12500-40000 GCF_033978795.1 Nerophis ophidion | reverse complement strand
ATCTTTGCTGAGATGTTCAGGAGAAGGTAAGACATTCTGTACTTTATCATTCAAGTGCTGCACGACTATCTTATCGGCACGGTTGGTAGAGTGGCCGTGCCAGCAACCTCAGGGTTGCAGGTTCCATCCCCGCTTCCGGCATCCTCGTCACTGCCACTATGGACTGGACTCTCACTTTTATGTTGGATCAGGGGTGTCAGACACGGGGCTCCCACCTTAATATGAAAGTTTACTGTTAGTGCGGCCCGCGAGTTTCATATGAATGGTGCTTGACAGCGTTGTGTTATTTGGCTCCCAAATGGCTCTTTCAACGTTCTGGGTTGCCTACCCCTGCGTTAGTGGAAAAGCGGCAAATGAGTGAAAGCGACAGAGACGTTGCCATGGAGACGAGGGTTTTCTTCCGTGCCTGGCTGCAGTCACACCGCGACACCTGTCCGTCAGTAATAACAGTCCCCGATAACCTGGACCAGTTGTATTTTTATTCTTTCATTTGCATTGCCTCACACGATGAACACTACATATACTGTATTTCTAAATAACACTCCGGGAGCCCTCATTTTTTTGCGCTCGCCATCCTGGTACCTTCCAAGATGGCGCCAGTATGTGCTTTGCCTGCCGTCTCTCGCTGTCAGCTCTGTTCGTTTTTGTGTTGTTTGCGTCTATTTCCATCTGTGTCAGCTCACTGCTTGTGTATGACCGCCAAACACTGTTGCATCTTTGCCCCTCTCCCACTGATATGATCAACTTCCACGTTGGTTTTTCCACGTCCCGGTCAGCTTTTTCACCTAGCCAGATTCCTTCCTTACTTTCCCGCCTCGTGGCTCCTCTCCCCCGGCGGAAGCGTCCCCGGCGCCGCGGGTAACGTGGCGGAAAGCTGGTGAAAGTTAGGGCACTCCTGGCCCGGCTTCCCGAAGGAGGAATGGTGCGGTATCTGGTCTCCTCCTGCACCCACGCTCGCTGGATCCCATCGGCTCCTGGCTTGTTCCTATCGTTGGTCTGAAGGAGGAGGTTTGCCACCGTCACTCCTGCTATCCCCGCCTCCGGAGGCTGTGTCGGGCCCCACCTGGATTAGCTGCTGCCTTGGACGTGCTGGCCCCCGCAAGGTTTGGTCTTGTGAACGCAAGATCTTTGACAAACAAAACGTTTATCCTGAAGGATTTTTTCACTTCCCGCGGACTTCAAGCTGAAAAAGCAGTCCTATCGGGTTCTTTTGGCTCATAGAACTCCAGAGGCAGTGGACAGGTACTGACGGGCCAAGCGGTGTGCAGTTTTAACGGTCATGGTGGCAAAAACTCGGACATGAGAAGAGTTCAGGGAAGCCATGGAAAACGACTTCCGGACGGTTTCGAAGCGATTCTGGACCACCATACGCCACCTCAGAAAGGGGAAGCAGTGAACTGTCAACACCGTCTTTGGTGCGGATGGTGTTCTGCTGACTTCGACTGCGGATGTTGTTGATCAGTGGAGGGAATACCTTGAAAACCTTCTCAATCCCACCAACACGTCTTCCTATGAGGAAGCAGTGCCTGGGGTATCTGTGGTGGACTCTCCTATTTCTGGGGCTGAGGTTGCTGAGGTAGTTAAAAAACTCCTCGGCAGCAAGGCCCCGGGTTTAGATGAGATCCGCCCGGAGTTCCTTAAGGCTCTGGATACTGTGGGGCTGTCTTGGTTTACAAGACTCTGCAGCATTGCGTGGACATCAGGGGCGGTACCTCTGGATTGGCAGACCGGCGTGGTGGTCCCTCTCTTTAAGAAGGGGGACCGGAGGGTGTGTTCCAACTATCGTGGGATCACACTCCTCAGCCTTCCTGGTAAGGTTTATTCAGGTGTACTGGAGAGGAGGCTATGCCGGATAGTCGAACCTCGGATTCAGGAGGAACAGTGTGGTTTTTGTCCTGGTCGTGGAACTGTGGACCAGAAAAAGTGCTATATAAATATAATTCTCTTCACACTTCACTACAGTCTGTGTGTGGTTCTACACATGAAGGCAGGCATACACTCCATTTAGTGCTCTCCTATAGTTTGTGGGTTTTTAATCTGGACATTAGCGACGCTGTGTTCTCTGATCATATGTCGATCCTGTTTGATATTCCCACTCAGTGTCCGGTTAAATTGTGCGCTCCACCCCAACGCTCTCGCATGTTTAATTCTTCAAATCCTGCTCTGTTCTCCTCCATTTTTTCAACTCTTTGTGATGATAATTCTGCAGCCTCTGTATGTCCAAATACTGAAGAGTTGGTTTCTGGGTTCAACTCTATTTGTTTACAAACACTGGACACGAATGACGTCACTCGTGCTAATGTAGGAGAGCAGAGAGAAGATGGAAAAAGGACAGGCTGCATGTGTCCTTTGCCATTTTTACAGAAAGCCTGCTTTCCTTTCAGATGACTGTAAAAGCAGAGATGAATATCTATCTATCTCAGATTATATCTTCTAACCCCAGAGTTCTGTTCAAAACTATTAACACTGTCATTGATGCTCCCAAATCTGTTGCTTTTGATGCTTCTTTGGAATTCTGTGAAAATTGTCTCCACTTTTTCACTGACAAAATTGTGTCAACTAGAGCCAGTTTATCCCAGCCTTCGTGTGACCCTTCTGTTCCTCTACATTTCTCTTCTGTTTTCCATCAGTTTGAGCCGGTGTCCTTTTCTTTTTTAAATGCCACAGATAGTCATATGAAGCCCTCTGGTTCTGCTGCAGATGTCCTCCCACCTCGCCTGTTTAAGGAGGTACTTGCTACTATTGGATCAAGTGTCCTTAACATCATCAATAGTAGCCTCTCTTCCGGAATAGTTCCAGTAGAGTTTAAACATGCAGTGGTACGACCTCTACTTCAAAAACCAAGCCTCGGCCCCTCTCTCCTCTCCAACCTTAGACCTATCTCTAACCTTCCATACATTTCCAAGATATTAGAGAAGGTTGTCTACAGTCAGTTGTTGCCCTTCTTAGAGGATAATGCTATCACTGAGCTGTTCCAGTCTGCTTTTAAAGTCCTCCACAGCACAGACTCAGCGCTTCTAAAAGTTTTTAATGATATCCTCCTGTCAACTGATTCTGGTAAATATCAATCAATCAATCAATGTGTACTTATATAGCCCTAAATCACTAGTGTCTCAAAGGGCTGCACAAACCACTACGACATCCTCGGTAGGCCCACATAAGGGCAAGGAAAACTCACACCCAGTGGGACGTCGGTGACAATGATGACTATGAGAACCTTGGAGAGGACGAAAGCAATGGATGTGGAGCGGGTCCAACATGATACTGTGAAAGTTCAATCCATAATGGATCCAACACAGTCGCGAGAGTCCAGTCCAAAGCAGATCCAACACAGCAGCGAGAGTCCCGTTCACAGCGGAGCCAGCAGGAAACCATCCCAAGCGGAGGCGGATCAGCAGCGCAGAGATGTCCCCAGCCGATACACAGGCAAGCAGTACATGGCCACCGGATCGGACCGGACCCCCTCCACAAGGGAGAGTGGGACATAGGAGAAAAAGAAAAAAAACGGCAGATCAACTGGTCTAAAAAGGGAGTCTATTTAAAGGCTAGAGTATACAAATGAGTTTCAAGGTGAGACTTAAATGCTTCTACTGAGGTGGCATCTCCAACTGTTACCGGGAGGGCATTCCAGAGTACTGGAGCCCGAACGGAAAATGCTCTATAGCCCGCAGAACTTTTTTTGGGCTTTGGGGATCACTAATAAGCCAGAGTCCTTTGAATGCAGATTTCTTGCCGGGACATATGGTACAATACAATCGGCAAGATAGGCTGGAGCTAGACCGTGTAGTATTTTATACCTAAGTAGTAAAACCTTAAAGTCACATCTTAAGTGCACAGGAAGCCAGTGCAGGTGAGCCAGTATAGGTATATATGTATGTATATACTGTATGTATATGAAGGTATATACAGTATAGGTATATATGTATGTATATATGTATATAAAGGTATATACAGTATAGGTATATATGTATGTATATATGTATATAAAGGTATATACAGTATATATGTATGTATATATGTATATAAAGGTATATACAGTATATATGTATGTATATATGTATATAAAGGTATATACAGTACAGGCGTAATATGATCAAACTTTCTTGTTCTTGTCAAAAGTCTAGCAGCCGCATTTTGTACCAACTGTAATCTTTTAATGCTAGACATGGGGAGACCCCAAAATAATACGTTACAGTAGTCGAGGCGAGACGTAACAAACGCATGGATAATGATCTCAGCGTCTTTAGTGGACAGAATGGAGCGAATTTTAGCGATATTACGGAGATGAAAGAAGGCCGTTTTAGTAACGCTTTTAATGTGTGCCTCAAAGGAGAGAGTTGGGTCGAAGATAATACCCATATTCAATCAATGTTTATTTATATAGCCCCAAATCACAAATGTCTCAAAGGACTGCACAAATCATTACGACTACAACATCCTCGGAAGAACCCACAAAAGGGCAAGGAAAACTCACACCCAGTGGGCAGGGAGAATTCACATCCAGTTGGACGCCAGTGACAATGCTGACTATGAGAAACCTTGGAGAGGACCTCAGATGTGGGCAACCCCCCCCCCCCCTCTAGGGGACCGAAAGCAATGGATGTCGAGCGGGTCTAACATGATACTGTGAAAGTTCAATCCATAGTGGCTCCAAGACAGCAGCGAGAGTCCCGTCCACAGGAAACCATCTCAAGCGGATCAGCAGCGTAGAGATGTCCCCAACCGATACAGGCGAGCGGTCCATCCTGGGTCCCGACGAGCGGTCCATCCTGGGTCTCGACTCTGGACAGCCAGTACTTCATCCATGGTCATCGGACCTGACCCCCTCCACAAGGGAGAGTGGGACATAGAAGAAAAAGAAAAAAAACGGCAGATCAACTGGTCTAAAAAGGGAGTCTATTTAAAGGCTAGAGTATACAAATGAATTTTAAGGTGAGACTTAAATGCTTCCACTGAGGTAGCATCTCGAACTGTTACCGGGAGGGCATTCCAGAGTACTGGAGCCCGAACGGAAAACGCTCTATAGCCCGCAGACTTTTTTTGAGCTCTAGGAATCACTAATAAGCCGGAGTCTTTTGAACGCAGATTTCTTGCCGGGACATATGGTACAATACAATCGGCAAGATAGGATGGAGCTAGACCGTGTAGTATTTTATACGTAAGTAGTAAAACCTTAAAGTCACATCTTAAGTGCACAGGAAGCCAGTGCAGGTGAGCCAGTATAGGTATATATGTATGTATATATGTATATAAAGGTATATACAGTATAGGTATATATGTATGTATATATGTATATAAAGGTATATACAGTACAGGCGTAATGTGATCAAACGTTCTTGTTCTTGTCAAAAGTCTAGCAGCCGCATTTTGTACCACGGAGATGAAAGAAGGCCGTTTTAGTAACGCTTTTAATCTGTGACTCAAAGGAGAGAGTTGGGTCGAAGATAATACCCAGATTTTTTACAGAGTCACCTTGTTTTATTATTTGGTTGTCAAATGTTAGAGTTGTATTATTAAATAGAGGTCGGTGTCTAGCAGGACCGATAATCAGCATTTCCGTTTTTTTGGCATTAAGTTTCAAAAAGTTAGCGGACATCCATTGTTTAATTTCATTAAGACACGCTTCCAACTGACTACAATCCGGCGTGTTGGTCAGCTTTAGGGGCATGTAGAGTTGGGTGTCATCAGCATAACAGTGAAAGCTAACACCGTATTTGCGTATGATGTCACCTAGCGGCAGCATGTAGATGCTGAAGAGTACAGGGCCAAGGACCGAACCCTGGGGAACTCCACACGTTACCTTAACGTAGTCCGAGGTCACACTGTTATAGGAGACGCACTGCATCCTATCAGTAAGATAAGAGTTAAACCAAGACAGGGCTAAGTCTGACATACCAATTCGTAGTTTGATGCGCTCTAATAAAATATTATGATCGACGGTATCGAAAGCAGCGCTAAGATCGAGGAGCAGCAACATAGATGACGCATCAGAGTCCATCGTTAGCAATAGATCATTAGTCAATTTTGCGAGGGCTGTCTCAGTCGAGTGATTTGCCCTGAAACCGGATTGAAAGGTTTCACATAGATTGTTAATCGCTAAGTGCTCATTTAGCTGCTCTGCAACAATTTTTCGAGGATTTTCGAAATAAAGGGAAGGTGAGACACCGGTCGGTAGTTTACCATGAGGTCAGGATCGAGGTTAGGTCTTTTAAGGAGAGGATGAATAACCGCTTTTTTGAATGCAACGGGAACAGTGCCCGAGGAAAGTGATAAGTTTATAATATTTAGCACTGATGGACCTAATAATACAAAAAGCTCCTTGATAAGTTTCCCAGGAAGTGGGTCAAGTAAACATGTTGTTTGTTTTATTCCATTTACACGTTGTAACAATCCTTCTAATGTTATTTCATCAAAACGAGAGAAACTATTTTGGATATTTGCAGTATCCGCCGTATATACAATCGTATCTGTGTTACTATAACCCCGTTGTAGCTGGGACGCATTGTCTTTAATCTCCTTTCTAATAAGTTCAATTTTCTTATTAAAGAACTTCATAAAGTCATCTGCCGAATGGGTGGAGCTACTGGAAGGAGTCCCTTGTTGGGTTAGCGATGCTACTGTACTAAACAAAAATTTTGGATCGTTTTTATTAATGCGGATGAGATTTGAGTAATAATTAGTTTTAGCTAAGGTAAGCATGCGTTTATAAGTTATTAAACTATCACTCCATGCTTGATGGTGCACCTCAAGTTTAGTCGTGCGCCATTTGCGTTCCAGCTTTCTACATAATAATTTCTGAGCTCTAGTTTCTTCAGTAAACCATGGCGTACGCCTTTTTGGAGCCTTTTTTAACTTCAGCGGTGCTATACTATCAATGGTTTCGCGCAGGGCGTTGTTAAAGTTGTTAGTGAGGTTATCAATAGAGCCCACATACTTTGGGAACGGTGCCATTACCGAGGGCAGTAGGTCCGCAAGAGTCGTCGTTGTGGCAGCATTAATGTTGCGGCTGCTATAGCAGTTATTAATATTATTAGCTTGCCGAACATGAGTCTGAACTTCGAATTTTATAACGTAATGATCGGACATTACTTTAGTATACGGGAGTATCATAACTTTGGAAACGGTGATACCTCTGACAAGCACTAGGTCTATCGTATTACCGCTGCGATGCGTCGGTTCATTTATTATTTGTGTAAGACCACAGCTATCAATTATAGTCTGGAGCGCCACGCACGGTGGGTCCAATGGGGTATTCATATGGATATTAAAGTCCCCCATTATAATTATATTATCGGCGTGCGTCACTAGATCAGCAACAAACTCTGAGAATTCACTAATAAAGTCCGAATAGGGCCCTAGGGGGCGGTAGATAACGGCCAGGCACAGAGGCAGAGGTGTGGCAGACTTCATAGAAAGCACCTCAAACAATTTATGTTTATTATTTAAGTTAGGACTAAAGTTAAAGTTTTCGTTGTATATTAGTGCGACACCCCCTCCCCTTTTGAGGTGACGGGCAATATGCGCATTCGTATAGTTAGGAGGGGATGCCTCATTTATCGCAAAAAAGTCATCTGGTTTAAGCCAGGTTTCGCTAAGACCGATGACGTTAAGGTTGTTGTCTCTAATGACCTCATTGACTAATAACGTTTTGGGAGACAAAGATCTGATGTTTAGAAAGCCCATATTATAGGTAGTGGGCTCTTTTAAGGAGTTGTTGATAAAATTATCCGTAGTAGCAATATTAATAATGTTGCGTTTATTATGCGCAGTGTACTTAAAATAATTACGACCATATCTAGGAATTGATATGACGGGAATTTTCAGATTGTCTACTTGGCGCTGCGATAAACTGAACGCATCATAATTTGCCACCTCAGTAGAACGCATGTCTAACTCTGACGTAGTCATAGACACAGTAGAAAAAACATTTTGTGAGTTGTGTATTATTCTACGAAAATTGCTATGTGTACAGGGATCATCCAGCCTGGCGCTGGCTAGTTCTAGCTTAACTGACTCCATACCCAGGCTAGCAGGCTCTGTAATTGCCTGTGACCGGGCTTGCTCTAGTGCAGTTAGTCAAATGTGGCTCAATGCGAAGTCTATGTTCCGAGACAAGAGGATAGCGCCTTCCTGGTTAGGGTGAAGGCCGTCTCTCCTCAGCAAGCCAGGTTTGCCCCAGAAAGAGGGCCAATTATCAATAAACGTAAATCCCTGTTGTCTGCAGAAGCTATCCAGCCACCTGTTAAGAGAGACTAATCTGCTATATCTCTCATCATTGCCTCTCCCAGGCAGGGGGCCAGAGACAATTACTCGATGCCTGGACATCTTTCTGGCGAGATTACAAGCCCTGGCTATGTTTCTCTTTGTAATCTCTGATTGTCTCATCCTAACGTCATTGGAGCCAACGTGTATTACTATATTCGCATAACTAGTGGTGCGGTTAGCCTGCCGTACGTGTTTACTAGACCTGTTGCGAGTTAGCTCCCTAAGATTAGCTTCAATGTCAGGTGCTCTGCCCCCGGGAATACACTTAATTGTGGCTGGTTTGCTAAGCTTTTTGTTTCGGGTGATGGAGTCCCCTATGACTAAAGTGTGGTGCCTGGTAGACTGGGGTGTAGGACTAGCTAAAGGGCTAAATCTATTATGCGTCTCAACCGGTACACCGTAGCTTGTAGGCCGGTTAGGGCTGCTACAAGCTGGGCTAGTTAGCTCGCTACAGCTAACGCTAGCAGATGTGTCCGCAACATCTAAAGTTACGAAATTACACTGCTCTAACTGGCGGACACGGCTCTCTAGCAAAGCCAACCTATCCATGAGTAAAGTGCACGAAGCGCAGGAAGCCATACTCCCAGAAACTTTCCGTCGCCGAGTGGGGTGCCAGCTGTCTTCGGGAAATGGTGGTCACGGTGGCGGGGGAGTAGCTTCCTTCAGACCGGCGCTGCATTTCTCCGCTAGCCTCGTTAGCTTAGCAGCTAGCTAGCTGAGGGCGAAGTGGTGAGACAGAGATCGGGTGATTTGCAAGTTAAATTGAACTATTAAATATGTTCGATAAGTTGTAAATAAAGCTGCAAAACAGTTAAAATCACACAGATAGAACGATACTTAGCTTTTTTGCAACAAGAGCAGTCAGCGAGCAGTCATTCACGTTGACCCGGAACCGGATTCTTTACCGTGTCGCATTGTTTAATTGTTTGGTTGTCAAATGTTAGAGTTGTATTATTAAATAGAGTTCGGTGTCTAGCAGGACCGATAATCAGCATTTCCGTTTTTTTGGCGTTGAGTTGCAAAAAGTTAGCGGACATCCATTGTTTAATTTCATTAAGACACGCCTCCAGCTGACTACAATCCGGCGTGTTGGTCAGCTTTAGGGGCATGTAGAGTTGGGTGTCATCAGCATAACAGTGAAAGCTAACACCGTATTTGCGTATGATGTCACCTAGCGGCAGCATGTAGATGCTGAAGAGTTCAGGGCCAAGGACCTAAGGAAATATGTGGTCCTGGTGGTTTTAGATCTGTCTGCTGCGTTGGATATCGTCGACCACGCCACCTTAATCACTCGTCTTGAGAACTGTGTGGGTATTAAGGGCGCCGCCCTCAACTGGTTCCGGTCGTACCTAGTCGACAGGAGTTTTTGTGTAAAAATTAGGGCTGGGCAACGATTAAAAATTTTAATCGAAGTTAATCGCACTATTTCTCTGATTAATCGCGATTAACTGCATTGTATACGCAAAGCCCAATAATGAATTCAAAAGTAGTGTGTAGTGCACCTTTATTGGAATATTCTCCCACATGAACAAAAGCGCCAAAACATTTGTTGTGCAAACACAATTTAAATCAGTCCTTGTTAAACAGTAGCAGTTAAATAGCATATTTTAATGAAATCAACTCCAAAAATGTAAATACAAACATTTAAGCTTATTGCCACTGCCAGGGTATTTAAGTTATCCTGTTTGTTATGGAAAATAAATATAATCTACATACAAATCTCTGAGCCACAATCATAACATCTGAACAGGCAATTTCTGAGGTAACAGCAGAAACATTTTTTTTATCAGGGATCTTATGTTTAAAAAACCTATATTATAGGTAGTGGGCTGTTTTAGGGAATTTTTGATCAAATTATCCGTAGTAGCAATATTAATAATGTTGTGTTTATTCTGCGTAGTGCACTTAAAATAATTATGA
Organism: Nerophis ophidion; assembly: GCF_033978795.1. Lineage (NCBI taxonomy): Eukaryota > Metazoa > Chordata > Actinopteri > Syngnathiformes > Syngnathidae > Nerophis > Nerophis ophidion. The sequence goes on along the minus strand of NW_026907234.1, from coordinate 29,815 downwards.
CCATATCTAGGAATTGATATGATGGGAATTTTCCGATTGTTTGCTTGGTGCTTTGATAAACTGAAGGCATCATATACATGGTACTATATTGTGATGTTATGAGCCAGGGAATAAAAGAACTACCCTACCCAGCATGCAACAGGAGTGAGGAGCATGTATAGGTTGTGTCGCCATGACAACATCTTGTATGTTGTGATATGCACGCTCTGAAAGTAAACGTTAAGAAGTCAGCCAACACTCCTGGTCTGCATTATTCATAAATAGACAGACAACACATATACTCCGCTGCTTCACAGGCCGCTGGATGTAGACGGCAAAGTATTCCCATGCTAGCTAGCCGCTCTAGCAAGCACGCCTCATTCAGTCCAAAACGGCCCGATCTATCCACATCCAGAATTGTCTGGCGGTCATAAGTGATCCCGGAGTGACCACGCTGTAAGCCAGCCAGGACATTTGCAGAATTGTCCGCTATTTTTGCCAAATGTTCCATCTTTACCAAGAGCCCCTCCACGCCGGGCGACGCCATCTTGTTAAGAAAAGGCGTTAACAAAATATAAGCATGAAAACAACATACGCAAATGTGCGATAAAATAATTGTCGGCATTAATAGATTGATGAGTTAACTCATAATTAACGCATTAATTTGCCCACCCCTAGTAAAAATAGACAGTTTTATGTCTTCCACAGCTCCTCTACCACACGGGGTCCCCCAGGGCTCAATCCTTGCCCCAATCCTATTTGAGCTTTACCTTCTCCCCCTTGGTTCTATTTTTAGGAAGTATGGTATTGCATTTCATTTTTATGCCGATGATTGCCAGATCTATTTTCCCATGGCACAAAATAACTTGGTTCAAGGTCTCATTGACTGCCTGCACGACATCAAAGCCTGGCTTTCAGCTAACTTCCTGAGCCTAAGTGAAGACAAAAGAGAAGTTATGTTGTTAGGTCCAAGTCGCTCTCCCTCCCCCAACGTTGACCTTGGCACTCTGACCCCGTATCTCAGCGACTGTCACTAACCTGGGGGTAAAGTTCCACTCAGATTTTAAATTCGAAAAACAAATCAGCAGCGTCGTTCAAAAAGCTTTTATCAATTACGCCAAATAGCGAAAGTCTAACCGCTTCTATCAGGACATGATCTGGAGAAATTCATTCCCGCCTTTATCTGGACTGGTTTAGACTACTGCAATGGCCTGCATGTAGGCATTAGCCAGGCCTGCAGCTGGTGCAGAATTTACCTGGACTGGTTTAGACTACTGCAATGGCCTGCATGTAGGCATTAGCCAGGCCTGCAGCTGGTGCAGAACTTATCTGGACTGGTTTAGACTACTGCAATGGCCTGCATGTAGGCATTAGCCAGGCCTGCAGCTGGTGCAGAACTTATCTGGACTGGTTTAGACTACTGCAATGGCCTGCATGTAGGCATTAGCCAGGCCTGCAGCTGGTGCAGAACTTATCTGGACTGGTTTAGACTACTGCAATGGCCTGCATGTAGGCATTAGCCAGGCCTGCAGCTGGTGCAGAACTTATCTGGACTGGTTTAGACTACTGCAATGGCCTGCATGTAGGCATTAGCCAGGCCTGCAGCTGGTGCAGAACTTATCTGGACTGGTTTAGACTACTGCAATGGCCTGCATGTAGACATTAGCCAGGCCTGTAGCTGGTGCAGAACTTATCTGGACTGGTTTAGACTACTGCAATGGCCTGCATGTAGGCATTAGTCAGGCCTGCAGCTGGTGCAGAACTTATCTGGACTGGTTTAGACTACTGCAATGGCCTGCATGTAGGCATTAGCCAGGCCTGCAGCTGGTGCAGAATTTACCTGGACTGGTTTAGACTACTGCAATGGCCTGCATGTAGGCATTAGCCAGGCCTGCAGCTGGTGCAGAATTTACCTGGACTGGTTTAGACTACTACAATGGCCTGCATGTAGACATTAGTCAGGCCTGCAGCTGGTGCAGAATTTACCTGGACTGGTTTAGACTACTGCAATGGCCTGCATGTAGGCATTAGTCAGGCCTGCAGCTGGTGCAGAACTTATCTGGACTGGTTTAGACTACTGCAATGGCCTGCATGTAGGCATTAGCCAGGCCTGCAGCTGGTGCAGAAGTTATCTGGACTGGTTTAGACTACTGCAATGGCCTGCATGTAGGCATTAGTCAGGCCTGCAGCTGGTGCAGAACTTATCTGGACTGGTTTAGACTACTGCAATGGCCTGCATGTAGGCATTAGCCAGGCCTGCAGCTGGTGCAGAAGTTATCTGGACTGGTTTAGACTACTGCAATGGCCTGCATGTAGGCATTAGTCAGGCCTGCAGCTGGTGCAGAACTTATCTGGACTGGTTTAGACTACTGCAATGGCCTGCATGTAGGCATTAGTCAGGCCTGCAGCTGGTGCAGAACTTATCTGGACTGGTTTAGACTACTGCAATGGCCTGCATGTAGGCATTAGCCAGGCCTGCAGCTGGTGCAGAACTTATCTGGACTGGTTTAGACTACTGCAATGGCCTGCATGTAGGCATTAGTCAGGCCTGCAGCTGGTGCAGAACTTATCTGGACTGGTTTAGACTACTGCAATGGCCCTGTATGTAGGCATTAGCCAGGCCTGCAGCTGGTGCAGAACTTATCTGGACTGGTTTAGACTACTGCAATGGCCTGCATGTAGGCATTAGCCAGGCCTGCAGCTGGTGCAGAACTTATCTGGACTGGTTTAGACTACTGCAATGGCCTGCATGTAGGCATTAGCCAGGCCTGTAGCTGGTGCAGAACTTATCTGGACTGGTTTAGACTACTGCAATGGCCTGCATGTCAGCATTAGTCAGGCCTGCAGCTGGTGCAGAACTCTGCTGCTGGTCTGCTAACACAGACCCGCAGACGTCAGCACATCACCCCTATATTAGCGTCCCTTCACTGGCTCCCTGTGTGTTATCCAATCCATTTTAAATTCCTTCTGTTTGTTTTCAAATGTCTAAACAACCTCGGGCCAACATATATCTCTCCGACCTCCTTCAGCCTTACTGCCCCACTCGAAGCCTAAGATCATGTGATCAGCTGCTACTGAGGGTCCCTGACACAAGGCTGAAGCTTAGAGGTGACAGAGCTTTGGCCGCTGCTGCTCCCAAGCTCTGGAACCACCTACCTCTGAGTGTTAGACAAGCCTCCTCTCTTCCTATTTTTAAATCTCTATTAAAAAGATGCTTTTATTCCTTGGCTTTTAACACTGAGTGATATCCATCCTGCAATGGTGCCCCATTCTACACCTGCTGTCAACCTGTTTTTATCTTTTATTTATTTATTTTTTGATCGTGTTCTGTTTGTGTTGTGTTTGCTAGGTTCTGCTTTTTAACCTGCCCATTGTACAGCACTTCGGCCACCCCTGTGGTAAATTTGAAATGTGCTATAGAAATAAAGTTGATTTAATTCCCGGCTACTGTCCGCCGACCGCCGTGTTGTGGTAGGGAGGAAAAGCGGACGGACACACAATACAGAAATAACATTATTCTCAGTGCATGGGCTAAATACAAATATATTCCACAACCCCAAACATGTCTTTTTCAAAGCCTGCAGTGAAGGAGAAAGGTTAGTGATGAGCAAAGACAATTTTGGGAAAGTTTTTTTTTTCTTTGTCATGAAAAAGGGAGTTTTTTTGGGTTGGTGCACTAATTGTAAGTGTATCTTGTGTGTTATGTGATTTAATTTAAAAAAAATTTAACCACTGGTGTAGCATGTTTAGCTGTTCCTCATCTTCCATTGACAATACTTGTAAAAAAAAAAACATAGTTTATTTGTCGGCGTGGAGGCGAGGTTTGCGGTCCTAAAAAATGTCTTTGCTCTGTGGAGGGACGTTAGCCGCTCGCTAGCTAGTGAGAGTGCGTTGAAGACACGTTTGTTCACTTGTCTCCGTCAAATGTGCGGGACACAGATATCTTGTTCACTAATACACCCCCATACCATCACACATGTGTAAGTTACCCATGTCTTGTTCACTAATACACCCCCATTACCATCACACATGTGTAAGTTACCCATGTCTTGTTCACTAATACACCCCCATACCATCACACATGTGTAAGTTAGTCATGTCTTGTTCACTAATACACCCCCATACCATCACACATGTGTAAGTTAGTCATGTCTTGTTCACTAATACACCCCCATACCATCACACATGTGTAAGTTAGTCATGTCTTGTTCACTAATACACCCCCATACCATCACACATGTGTAAGTTACCCCATGTCTTGTTCACTAATACACCCCCATACCATCACACATGTGTAAGTTACCCATGTCTTGTTCACTAATACACCCCCATACCATCACACATGTGTAAGTTACCCATGTCTTGTTCACTAATACACCCCCATACCATCACACATGTGTAAGTTAGTCATGTCTTGTTCACTAATACACCCCCATACCATCACACATGTGTAAGTTACCCATGTCTTGTTCACTATACACCCCCATACCATCACACATGTGTAAGTTACCCCATGTCTTGTTCACTAATACACCCCCATACCATCACACATGTGTAAGTTACCCATGTCTTGTTCACTAATACACCCCCATACCATCACACATGTGTAAGTTAGTCATGTCTTGTTCACTAATACACCCCCATACCATCACACATGTGTAAGTTACCCATGTCTTGTTCACTAATACACCCCCATACCATCACACATGTGTAAGTTACCCATGTCTTGTTCACTAATACACCCCCATACCATCACACATGTGTAAGTTAGTCATGTCTTGTTCACTAATACACCCCCATACCATCACACATGTGTAAGTTAGTCATGTCTTGTTCACTAATACACCCCCATACCATCACAGATGTGTAAGTTACCCATGTCTTGTTCACTAATACACCCCCATACCATCACACATTGTGTAAGTTAGTCATGTCTTGTTCACTAATACACCCCCATACCATCACACATGTGTAAGTTAGTCATGTCTTGTTCACTAATACACCCCATACCATCACACATGTGTAAGTTACCCATGTCTTGTTCACTAATACACCCCCATACCATCACACATGTGTAAGTTAGTCATGTCTTGTTCACTAATACACCCCCATACCATCACACATGTGTAAGTTACCCATGTCTTGGGCACTAATACACCCCCATACCATCACACATGTGTAAGTTAGTCATGTCTTGTTCACTAATACACCCCCATACCATCACAACATGTGTAAGTTACCCCATGTCTTGTTCACTAATACACCCCCATACCATCACACATGTGTAAGTTAGTCATGTCTTGTTCACTAATACACCCCCCATACCATCACACATGTGTAAGTTATCCATGTCTTGTTCACTAATACAACCCCCATACCATCACACATGTGTAAGTTAGTCATGTCTTGTTCACTAATACACCCCCATACCATCACACATGTGTAAGTTACCCATGCCTTGGCCACTAATACACCCCCATACCATCACACATGTGTAAGTTAGTCATGTCTTGTTCACTAATACACCCCCATACCATCACACATGTGTAAGTTAGTCATGTCTTGTTCACTAATACACCCCCCATACCATCACACATGTGTAAGTTAGTCATGTCTTGTTACACTAATACACCCCCATACCATCACACATGTGTAAGTTACCCATGTCTTGTTCACTAATACACCCCCATACCATCACACATGTGTAAGTTACCCATGTATTGTTCACTAATACACCCACCATTACCATCACACATGTGTAAGTTACCCATGTCTTGTTCACTAATACACCCCCATACCATCACACATGTGTAAGTTACCCATGTCTTGTTCACTAATACACCCCCATACCATCACACATGTGTAAGTTACCCATGTATTGTTCACTAATACACCCCCATACCATCACACATGTGTAAGTTACCCATGTCTTGTTCACTAATACACCCCCATACCATCACACATGTGTAAGTTAGTCATGTCTTGTTCACTAATACACCCCCATACCATCACATATGTGTAAGTTAGTCATGTCTTGTTCACTAATACACCCCCATACCATCACACATGTGTAAGTTAGTCATGTCTTGTTCACTAATACACCCCCATACCATCACACATGTGTAACTAACCCATGTCTTGTTCACTAATACACCCCCATACCATCACACATGTGTAAGTTACCCATGTCTTGTTCACTAATACACCCCCATACCATCACACATGTGTAAGTTACCCATGTCTTGGGCACTAATACACCCCCATACCATCACACATGTGTAAGTTAGTCATGTCTTGTTCACTAATACACCCCCATACCATCACACATGTGTAAGTTACCCATGTCTTGGGCACTAATACACCCCCATACCATCACACATGTGTAAGTTAGTCATGTCTTGTTCACTAATACACCCCCATACCATCACACATGTGTAACTAACCCATGTCTTGTTCACTAATACACCCCCATACCATCACACATGTGTAAGTTACCCATGTCTTGTTCACTAATACACCCCCATACCATCACACATGTGTAAGTTATCCATGTCTTGTTCACTAATACACCCCCATACCATCACACATGTGTAAGTTACCCATGCCTTGGCCACTAATACACCCCCATACCATCACACATGTGTAAGTTAGTCATGTCTTGTTCACTAATACACCCCCATACCATCACACATGTGTAAGTTAGTCATGTCTTGTTCACTAATACACCCCCATACCATCACACATGTGTAAGTTAGTCATGTCTTGTTCACTAATACACCCCCATACCATCACACATGTGTAACTAACCCATGTCTTGTTCACTAATACACCCCCATACATCACACATGTGTAAGTTAGTCATGTCTTGTTCACTAATACACCCCCATACCATCACACATGTGTAAGTTATCCATGTCTTGTTCACTAATACACCCCCATACCATCACACATGTGTAAGTTAGTCATGTCTTGTTCACTAATACACCCCCATACCATCACACATGTGTAAGTTACCCATGTCTTGTTCACTAATACACCCCCATACCATCACACATGTGTAAGTTACCCATGCCTTGGCCACTAATACACCCCCATACCATCACACATGTGTAAGTTACCCATGTCTTGTTCACTAATACACCCCCATACCATCACACATGTGTAAGTTATCCATGTCTTGTTCACTAATACACCCCCATACCATCACACATGTGTAAGTTAGTCATGTCTTGTTCACTAATACACCCCCATACCATCACACATGTGTAAGTTACCCATGCCTTGGCCACTAATACACCCCCATACCATCACACATGTGTAAGTTAGTCATGTCTTGTTCACTAATACACCCCCATACCATCACACATGTGTAAGTTAGTCATGTCTTGTTCACTAATACACCCCCATACCATCACACATGTGTAAGTTAGTCATGTCTTGTTCACTAATACACCCCCATACCATCACACATGTGTAACTAACCCATGTCTTGTTCACTAATACACCCCCATACATCACACATGTGTAAGTTAGTCATGTCTTGTTCACTAATACACCCCCATACCATCACACATGTGTAAGTTATCCATGTCTTGTTCACTAATACACCCCCATACCATCACACATGTGTAAGTTAGTCATGTCTTGTTCACTAATACACCCCCATACCATCACACATGTGTAAGTTACCCATGTCTTGTTCACTAATACACCCCCATACCATCACACATGTGTAAGTTACCCATGCCTTGGCCACTAATACACCCCCATACCATCACACATGTGTAAGTTACCCATGTCTTGTTCACTAATACACCCCCATACCATCACACATGTGTAAGTTAGTCATGTCTTGTTCACTAATACACCCCCATACCATCACACATGTGTAAGTTAGTCATGTCTTGTTCACTAATACACCCCCATACCATCACACATGTGTAAGTTACCCATGTCTTGTTCACTAATACACCCCCATACCATCACACATGTGTAACTAACCCATGTCTTGTTCACTAATACACCCCCATACCATCACACATGTGTAAGTTAGTCATGTCTTGTTCACTAATACACCCCCATACCATCACACATGTGTAAGTTACCCATGTCTTGTTCACTAATACACCCCCATACCATCACACATGTGTAAGTTAGTCATGTCTTGTTCACTAATACACCCCCATACCATCACACATGTGTAAGTTAGTCATGTCTTGTTCACTAATACACCCCCATACCATCACACATGTGTAAGTTACCCATGTCTTGTTCACTAATACACCCCCATACCATCACACATGTGTAAGTTACCCATGTCTTGTTCACTAATACACCCCCATACCATCACACATGTGTAAGTTAGTCATGTCTTGTTCACTAATACACCCCCATACCATCACACATGTGTAAGTTACCCATGTCTTGTTCACTAATACACCCCCATACCATCACACATGTGTAAGTTAGTCATGTCTTGTTCACTAATACACCCCCATACCATCACACATGTGTAAGTTACCCATGTCTTGTTCACTAATACACCCCCATACCATCACACATGTGTAACTAACCCATGTCTTGTTCACTAATACACCCCCATACCATCACACAAGTGTAAGTTACCCATGTCTTGTTCACTAATACACCCCCATACCATCACACATGTGTAAGTTAGTCATGTCTTGTTCACTAATACACCCCCATACCATCACACATGTGTAAGTTACCCATGTCTTGTTCACTAATACACCCCCATACCATCACACATGTGTAAGTTACCCATGTCTTGTTCACTAATACACCCCCATACCATCACACATGTGTAAGTTAGTCATGTCTTGTTCACTAATACACCCCCATACCATCACACATGTGTAAGTTACCCATGTCTTGGGCACTAATACACCCCCATACCATCACACATGTGTAAGTTAGTCATGTCTTGTTCACTAATACACCCCCATACCATCACACATGTGTAAGTTACCCATGTCTTGTTCACTAATACACCCCCATACTATCATAGATGCTGCCTACAACACTTTCACCCTCCAACAATCACTAATGCACCCCCATACCATCACACACATGCTGCCTAGAACACTTTTTGCCTATAACAGTCTGGAGGGTTCTTTTCCACTTTGGTCCGGAGGACAAAACGACCACAATTTCCAAAAACAATTTGAAATGTGGACTCGTCAGACCACAGAACACTTTTCCACTTTGCATATGTCCATCTTAGATGAGCTCGGGCCCAGTGAAGCCGGTGGCAATTCTGGGTGTTGTTGATTGCTTTGGCTTGCCATTGTAGAGTTTTAACTTCCACTTACAGATGTAGTGACCAACTGTAGTTACTGACAGTGGTTTTCTGGAGTGTTCCTGAGCCCATGCGGTGATATCCTTTACACACTGATGTCACTTTTTGATGCAGTAGTGCCTGAGGAATCCAAGGTCTGTAATACCATGGCTTACGTGCAGTGATTTCTCCAGATTCTCTGAACCTTTTGAGGATTTTACATACCGCAGATGTAGAAATCCCTAAATTCCCGTCCTTTCATGGAAGCTGCTTCTGTAGCCAATCATGGCACCCACCTGTTCCCAATTAGCCTATTCACTTGTGGCATGTTCCAAAAAATTGCAAAAAATAATAAAAAACTCCAGTTTGAACATGAAATATCTTGTCTTTGCAGTCTATATTCAGTTGAATATAAGTTGAAAAGGATTAGCAAATCATTGTAGTCTCTTTTTATTTAGCATTTACACAAGGTGACGACTTCACTGCTTTTGGCTTTTGCATCATTTGTTATATCCTCTACATGGTGCAAGTCATGCTACTTTTCACTCATCATTTGAATACAGTGTGTACTAAATGAATGTCATGTAGGTTGGTCCTATTACATTGCATTTATTGGGGGGGGGGGGGGGATACCATTTGGATTATTTTCCCAAATGGTGCAAAACAGGAGTCAGTTATTGGGGGGTTGTGCTATTCCAGAGGCGACACCTGTCAGATGTGATGAGCAGCGAGCGCTGTCACTTCAGTTGGTTTATCAATGTGTTCCAGTGAAGTGAGGCAAGTGGCTGTGGTTGCCTCACAGCAGCCAGAAGTCTGCTTCTCGGTATCAGTCTTTGTCACTTTGTGGTCTAACTGACTTCACAGGCCCACCCTTGTACTTCACTTGGATGTTGAGGATGAGCGGCTTTATTTCAGGGACTTTATATTTGTATATTTGCTGCTTATCAGTCAGATCAGCCTGTGTTGGTCTGCAGCCGCCCAGATAAGAAGAGTCGGCTGGCAAGAGCAACAACCCTGCTTGTAATTCATTCCTGCTTCCTTCCCCAGCCGCCTTCGCACTCTGCACCTGGGACTTCAAAACCTTGCTCCCTTTTCTGGGTTGTCCCCATTCCAATATTATGATACTGGCACCAATATGATTTTGATACTTTTTGATATTTTTCTAAATAAAGGGGACCACCATAAATTGGTTGTATTCAAAGTCCTCATGTGTCCAGGGTGTACTTGCCAACCTTCACACCTCCGATTTTGGGGGTGGGGGTTGTATATATTTTCAAGTATTTCTTTTATATATATATATATATATATATATATATATATATATATATATATATGTTTGTGTGAATATGTATGTGTGTGTGTGTGTGTGTGTGTGTGTGTGTGTGTGTGTGTGTGTGTGTGTGTGTGTTACAGTACATCTGTGTTACAGTACATCAGTGTTACAGTACATCTGTGTTACAGTACATCTGTGTTACAGTACATCAGTGTTACAGTACATCTGTGTTACAGTACATCAGTGTTACAGTACATCAGTGTTACAGTACATCTGTGTTACAGTACATCAGTGTTACAGTACATCTGTGTTACAGTACATCAGTGTTACAGTACATCTGTGTTACAGTACATCAGTGTTACAGTACATCAGTGTTACAGTACATCTGTGTTACAGTACATCTGTGTTACAGTACATCAGTGTTACAGTACATCAGTGTTACAGTACATCTGTGTTACAGTACATCAGTGTTACAGTACATCAGTGTTACAGTACATCGGTGTTACAGTACATCAGTGTTGCAGTACATAGGTGTTACAGTACACCAGTGTTACAGTACATCAGTGTTACAGTACATCAGTGTTACAGTACATCAGTGTGTTGCAGTACATCAGTGTTACAGTACATCAGTGTTACAGTACATCGGTGTTGCAGTACATCAGTGTTGCAGTACATCGGTGTTACAATACATCTGTGTTACAGTACATCGGTGTTACAGTACATCAGTGTTACAGTACATCAGTGTGTTGCAGTACATCAGTGTTACAGTACATCAGTGTTACAGTACATCTGTGTTACAGTACATCAGTGTTGCAGTACATCAGTGTTACAGTACATCAGTGTTACAGTACATCAGTGTTACAGTACATCAGTGTGTTGCAGTACATCAGTGTTACAGTACATCGGTGTTACAGTACATCGGTGTTGCAGTACATCGGTGTTACAGTACATCAGTGTTGCAGTACATCAGTGTTACAGTACATCTGTGTTACAGTACATCAGTGTTGCAGTACATCAGTGTTACAGTACATCTGTGTTATAGTACATCAGTGGTACAGTACAACAGTGTTACAGTACATCAGTGTTGCAGTACATCGGTGTTACAGTACATCAGTGTTGCAGTACATCGGTGTTACAGTACACCTGTGTTATAGTACATCAGTGGTACAGTACAACAGTGTTACAGTACATCAGTGTTGCAGTACATCAGTGTTACAGTACATCAGTGTTGCAGTACATCAGTGTTGCAGTACATCAGTGTTACAGTACATCTGTGTTATAGTACATCAGTGGTACAGTACAACAGTGTTACAGTACATCAGTGTTGCAGTACATCAGTGTTACAGTACATCAGTGTTGCAGTACATCAGTGTTGCAGTACATCTGTGTTACAGTACATCTGTGTTACAGTACATCGGTGTTGCAGTACATCGGTGTTACAGTACATCGGTGTTACAGTACATCGGTGTTACAGTACATCAGTGTTACAGTACATCGGTGTTACAGTACATCTGTGTTACAGTACATCAGTGTTGCGGTACATCGGTGTTACAGTACATCTGTGTTACAGTACATCAGTGTTACAGTACATCTGTGTTACAGTACATCAGTGTTGCAGTACATCGGTGTTACAGTACATCTGTGTTATAGTACATCAGTGGTACAGTACATCGGTGTTACAGTACATCGGTGTTACAGTACATCAGTGTTACAGTACATCAGTGTTGCAGTACATCAGTGTTACAGTACACTGTGTTACAGTACATCAGTGTTACAGTACATCTGTGTTACAGTACATCAGTATTGCAGTACATCGGTGTTACAGTACATCGGTGTTACAGTACATCAGTGTTGCAGTACATCTGTGTTACAGTACATCGGTGTTACAGTACATCGGTGTTACAGTACATCGGTGTTGCAGTACATCGGTGTTACAGTACATCGGTGTTACAGTACATCAGTGTTGCAGTACATCGGTGTTACAGTACATCAGTGTTACAGTACATCAGTGTTGCAGTACATCAGTGTTACAGTACATCGGTGTTACAGTACATCGGTGTTACAGTACATCGGTGTTACAGTACATCAGTGTTACAGTACATCAGTGTTGCAGTACATCGGTGTTACAGTACATCGGTGTTACAGTACATCAGTGTTACAGTACATCGGTGTTACAGTACATCGGTGTTACAGTACATCAGTGTTACAGTACATCAGTGTTGCAGTACATCAGTGTTACAGTACATCGGTGTTACAGTACATCAGTGTTACAGTACATCAGTGTTGCAGTACATAGGTGTTACAGTACATCGGTGTTACAGTACATCAGTGTTGCAGTACATCTGTGTTACAGTACATCAGTGGTACAGTACATCGGTGTTACAGTACATCAGTGTTGCAGTACATCGGTATTACAATACATCGGTGTTACATTACATCGGTGTTACAGTACATCGGTGTTACAATACATCGGTGTTACAGTACATCAGTGTTACAGTACATCAGTGTTACAGTACATCAGTGTTGCAGTACATCTGTGTTACAGTACATCAGTGTTACAGTACATCGGTGTTACAGTACATCAGTGTTACAGTACATCAGTGTTACAGTACATCGGTGTTACAGTACATCTGTGTTACAGTACATCAGTGTTACAGTACATCGGTGTTACAGTACATCAGTGTTACAGTACATCAGTGTTGCAGTACATCAGTGTTACAGTACATCGGTGTTACAGTACATCTGTGTTACAGTACATCAGTGTTACAGTACATCAGTGTGTTGCAGTACATCAGTGTTACAGTGCAAAAGTGTTACAGTACATCAGTGTTACAGTACATCTGTGTTACAGTACATCAGTGTTACAGTACATCAGTGTTACAGTACATCAGTGTTACAGTACATCAGTGTTACAGTACATCGGTGTTGCAGTACATCAGTGTTACAGTACATCGGTGTTACAGTACATCTGTGTTACAGTACATCAGTGTTACAGTACATCAGTGTGTTGCAGTACATCAGTGTTACAGTGCAAAAGTGTTACAGTACATCAGTGTTACAGTACATCTGTGTTACAGTACATCAGTGTTACAGTACATCAGTGTTACAGTACATCAGTGTTACAGTACATCAGTGTTACAGTACATCAGTGTTACAGTACATCAGTGTTACAGTACATCAGTGTTACAGTACATCAGTGTTACAGTACAGCCACATCTCAATCATTGCAGTGGAAGAGTGGCCGTGCGCAACCCGAGGGTCCATGGTTCAATCCCCACCTAGTACCAACCCCATTACATCCGTTGTGTCCTGAGCAAGACACTTCACCCTTGCTCCTGATGGGTGCTGGTTAGTGCCTTGCATGGCAGCTCCCTCCATCAGTGTGTGAATGTGTGTTCAATCAATCAATTAATTTTTATTTATGTAGCCCTAAATCACAAGTGTCTCAAAGGGCTGCACAAGCCACAACCACATCCTCGGCTCAGAGTCCACATAAGGGCAAGGAAAAACTCAACCCAGTGTGATCTAACATAATCGGGAGAGTCCAGTCCATAGTGGATCCAACGTAATAGTGAGAGTCCAGTCCATAGTGGATCTAACATAATAGTGTGAGAGTCCAGTCCATAGTGGATCTAACATAATAGTGAGAGTCCAGTCCATAGTGGATCTAACATAATAGTGAGAGTCCAGTCCATAGTGGATCTAACATAATAGTGAGAGTCCAGTCCATAGTGGATCTAACATAATAGTGAGAGTCCAGTCCATAGTGGATCTAACATAATAGTGAGAGTCCAGTCCATAGTGGATCTAACATAATAGTGAGAGTCCAGTCCATAGTGGATCTAACATAATAGTGAGAGTCCAGTCCATAGTGGATCTAACATAATAGTGAGAGTCCAGTCCATAGTGGATCTAACATAATAGTGAGAGTCCAGTCCATAGTGGATCCAACATAATAGTGAGAGTCCAGTCCATAGTGGATCTAACATAATAGTGAGAGTCCAGTCCATAGTGGATCTAACATAATAGTGAGAGTCCAGTCCATAGTGGATCTAACATAATAGTGAGAGTCCAGTCCATAGTGGATCTAACATAATAGTGTGAGAGTCCAGTCCATAGTGGATCTAACATAATAGTGAGAGTCCAGTCCATAGTGGATCTAACATAATAGTGAGAGTCCAGTCCATAGTGGATCTAACATAATAGTGTGAGAGTCCAGTCCATAGTGGATCTAACATAATAGTGAGAGTCCAGTCCATAGTGGATCTAACATAATAGTGTGAGAGTCCAGTCCATAGTGGATCTAACATAATAGTGAGAGTCCAGTCCATAGTGGATCTAACATAATAGTGAGAGTCCAGTCCATAGTGGATCTAACATAATAGTGAGAGTCCAGTCCATAGTGGATCTAACATAATAGTGAGAGTCCAGTCCATAGTGGATCTAACATAATAGTGAGAGTCCAGTCCATAGTGGATCTAACATAATAGTGTGAGTCCAGTCCATAGTGGATCTAACATAATAGTGAGAGTCCAGTCCATAGTGGATCTAACATAATAGTGTGAGTCTATTCCATAGTGGATCTAACATAATAGTGTGAGAGTCCAGTCCATAGTGGATCTAACATAATAGTGAGAGTCCAGTCCATAGTGGATCTAACATAATAGTGAGAGTCCAGTCCATAGTGGTTCTAACATAATAGTGTGAGAGTCCAGTCCATTGTGGATCTAACATAATAGTGAGAGTCCAGTCCATTGTGGATCTAACATAATAGTGAGAGTCCAGTCCATAGTGGATCCAACATAATAGTGAGAGTCCAGTCCAAAGTGGATCTAACATAATAGTGTGAGTCCAGTCCATAGTGGATCTAACATAATAGTGAGAGTCCAGTCCATAGTGGATCTAACATAATAGTGTGAGTCTATTCCATAGTGGATCTAACATAATAGTGTGAGAGTCCAGTCCATAGTGGATCTAACATAATAGTGAGAGTCCAGTCCATAGTGGATCTAACATAATAGTGTGAGAGTCCAGTCCATAGTGGATCTAACATAATAGTGTGAGAGTCCAGTCCATAGTGGATCTAACATAATAGTGAGAGTCCAGTCCATAGTGGATCTAACATAATAGTGAGAGTCCAGTCCATAGTGGATCTAACATAATAGTGAGAGTCCAGTCCATAGTGGATCTAACATAATAGTGAGAGTCCAGTCCATAGTGGATCCAACATAATAGTGTGAGAGTCCAGTCCATAGGGGATCTAACATTATAGTGAGAGTCCAGTCCATAGTGGATCTAACATAATAGTGAGAGTCCAGTCCATTGTGGATCCAACATAATAGTGAGAGTCCAGTCCATAGTGGATCTAACATAATAGTGAGAGTCCAGTCCATAGTGGATCTAACATAATAGTGAGAGTCCAGTCCATAGTGGATCTAACATAATATTGTGAGAGTCCAGTCCATAGTGGATCTAACATAATTGTGAGAGTCCAGTCCATAGTGGATCTAACATAATAGTGAGAGTCCAGTCCATAGTGGATCTAACATAATAGTGAGAGTCCAGTCCATAGGGGATCTAACATTATAGTGAGAGTCCAGTCCATAGTGGATCCAACATAATAGTGAGAGTCCAGTCCATAGTGGATCTAACATAATAGTGAGAGTCCAGTCCATAGTGGATCCAACGTAATAGTGAGAGTCCAGTCCATAGTGGATCTAACATAATAGTGAGAGTCCAGTCCATAGTGGATCTAACATAATAGTGAGAGTCCAGTCCATAGTGGATCTAACATAATAGTGAGAGTCCAGTCCATAGTGGATCTAACATAATAGTGAGAGTCCAGTCCATAGTGGATCTAACATAATAGTGTGAGAGTCCAGTCCATAGTGGATCTAACATAATAGTGTGAGAGTCCAGTCCATAGTGGATCTAACATAATAGTGAGAGTCCAGTCCATAGTGGATCTAACATAATAGTGAGAGTCCAGTCCATAGTGGATCTAACATAATAGTGAGAGTCCAGTCCATAGTGGATCTAACATAATAGTGAGAGTCCAGTCCATAGTGGATCTAACATAATAGTGAGAGTCCAGTCCATAGTGGATCTAACATAATAGTGTGAGTCCAGTCCATAGTGGATCTAACATAATAGTGAGAGTCCAGTCCATAGTGGATCTAACATAATAGTGTGAGAGTCCAGTCCATAGTGGATCTAACATAATAGTGAGAGTCCAGTCCATAGTGGATCTAACATAATAGTGAGAGTCCAGTCCATAGTGGTTCTAACATAATAGTGTGAGAGTCCAGTCCATTGTGGATCTAACATAATAGTGAGAGTCCAGTCCATTGTGGATCTAACATAATAGTGAGAGTCCAGTCCATAGTGGATCCAACATAATAGTGAGAGTCCAGTCCAAAGTGGATCTAACATAATAGTGTGAGTCCAGTCCATAGTGGATCTAACATAATAGTGAGAGTCCAGTCCATAGTGGATCTAACATAATAGTGTGAGTCTATTCCATAGTGGATCTAACATAATAGTGTGAGAGTCCAGTCCATAGTGGATCTAACATAATAGTGAGAGTCCAGTCCATAGTGGATCTAACATAATAGTGTGAGAGTCCAGTCCATAGTGGATCTAACATAATAGTGTGAGAGTCCAGTCCATAGTGGATCTAACATAATAGTGAGAGTCCAGTCCATAGTGGATCTAACATAATAGTGAGAGTCCAGTCCATAGTGGATCTAACATAATAGTGAGAGT
>NW_026907233.1:0-60055 GCF_033978795.1 Nerophis ophidion | reverse complement strand
ATACTGTAACACTCAATATGACAGTTATTTAAACATAACTCCTACACCACACATGAAAAATGGCTAATAATGCCTGAAATAATGCATCTTTGGGAGTTTTACTCGAAACATATGCTTTTTTAAATCTTGCAAATGCAAAAAGTAGTTTTTTACTCAATACGACTATAATAGTCTTACATTCCTGAGATAATGCGAAAAAAGCAATAAAAATGTATTCAAACATAACTTCTAAACAACACATGCAAACTGGCTAATAATGCCCAGAGATATGTTTTTTTGTTAGTTGTACTAGAAAAATGAATTTTTGTAAGGTTTGCAAAGACACAAGTTAGTTTTTTTATTCAATATAACAGTGTAACTGTCATACTAAATATGAAAGGTTTATAATAATAACTCCAAAACTAAATATGAAATTTGTCTTGAAAAGCCTTTAATATTGAATTTATGTAAGAGTTACCAGAATCAGGTATTTTGGAAAGAATCCCAAATACAAATATTAGATTTTACTGGCCTCATATTGGTCACACTCAAAATGACAGTTTTTGAAACATAACTCCAAAAATACACATGCAAATAGTCTAATAATGCCTGAAGAAATGCATCTTCGAGAGTTTTCCAGAAAAAAAACATTTGGTAAGGTTTGCAAAAACAAAATTTGATTTGTTACTCAATTTGACAGTGATGTACTTAGAATCCTGAGATAATGCGAAAAAAGCAATAAAAATGTATTCCAACATAATTCCTAATCCAAACGTGCAAAATGTCTAAAACTGCCTGTGACATTGAATACATGTGAGTTTCACTAGATACAGTTGTTTTTCAATGGTTTGCAAATACTACAATGAGGTTTTACTCAATATGACTGTATACTGTAACACTAAATATGACATTTATTTAAACATAACTCCTACACCACACATGAAAAATGGCTAATAATGCCTGAAATAATGCATCTTTGGGAGTTTTACTCGAAACATATGCTTTTTTAAATCTTGCAAATGCAAAAATTAGTTTTTTACTCAATATGACTATAATAGTCTTAGAATCCTGAGATAATGCGAAAAAAGCAATAAAAATGTATTCAAACATAACTTCCAAACAACAGATGCAAAATGGCTAATAATGCCCAGCGATATGTTTTTTTGTTAGTTGTACTAGAAAAATGAATTTTTGTAAGGTTTGCAAAGACACAAGTTAGTTTATTTATTCAATATAACAGTTTAACTGTCATACTAAATATGAAAGGTTTATAATCATAACTCCAAAACCAAATATGAAATTTGTCTTAAAAAGCCTTTAATATTGAATTTATGTAAGTTTTACCAGAATCAGGTATTTTGGAAAGAATCACAAATACAAATATTAGATTTTACTGGCCTCATATTGGTCACACTCAAAATGACAGTTTTTGAGACATAACTCCAAAAATACACATGCAAATAGTCTAATAATGCCTGAAGAAATGCATCTTCGAGGGTTTTCCAGAAAAAAAAACATTTGGTAAGGTTTGCAAAAACAAAATTTGATTTGTTACTCAATTTGACAGTGATGTACTTAGAATCCTGAGATAATGCGAAAAAAGCAATAAAAATGTATTCCAACATAATTCCTAATCCAAACGTGCCAAATGTCTAAAAATGCCTGTGATGTTGAATACATGTGAGTTTTACTAGATACCGTTGTTTTTCAATGGTTTGCAAATACAAAAATGAGGTTTTACTCAATATGACTGTATACTGTAACACTCAATATGACAGTTATTTAAACCTAACTCCTACACCACACATGAAAAATGGCTAATAATGCCTGAAATAATGCATCTTTGGGACTTTTACTCGAAACATATGCTTTTTTAAATCTTGCAACGGCAAAAAGTAGTTTTTTACTCAATATGACTATAATAGTCTTAGAATCCTGAGATAATGCGAAAAAAGCAATAAAAATATATTCAAACATAACTTCTAAACAACACATGCAAAATGGCTAATAATGCCCAGAGATATGTTTTTTTGTTAGTTGTACTAGAAAAATGAATTTTTGTAAGGTTTGCAAAGACACAAGTTAGTTTTTTTATTCAATATAACAGTGTAACTGTCATACTAAATATGAAAGGTTTATAATCATAACTCCAAAACCAAATATGAAATTTGTCTTAAAAAGCCTTTAATATTGAATCTATGTAAGTTTTACCAGAATCAGGTATTTTGGAAAGAATCACAAATACAAATATTAGATTTTACTGGCCTCATATTGGTCACACTCAAAATGACAGTTTTTGAGACATAACTCCAAAAATACACATGCAAATAGTCTAATAATGGCTGAAGAAATGCATCTTCGAGGGTTTTCCGGAAAAAAAAAGCATTTGGTAAGGTTTGCAAAAACAAAATTTGATTTGTTACTCAATTTGACAGTGATGTACTTAGAATCCTGAGATAATGCGAAAAAAGCAATAAAAATGTATTCCAACATAATTCCTAATCCAAACGTGCCAAATGTCTAAAAATGCCTGTGATGTTGAATACATGTGAGTTTTACTAGATACAGTTGTTTTTCAATGGTTTGCAAATACAAAAATGAGGTTTTACTCAATATGACTGTATACTGTAACACCCAATATGACAGTTATTTAAACATAACTCCTACACCACACATGAAAAATGGCTAATAATGCCTGAAATAATGCATCTTTGGGAGTTTTACTCGAAACATATGCTTTTTTAAATCTTGCAAATGCAAAAAGTAGTTTTTTACTCAATATGACTATATTAGTCTTAGAATCCTGAGATAATGCGAAAAAAGGATTTAAAAATGTATTCAAACATAACTTCTAAACAACACATGCAAAATGGCTAATAATGCCCAGAGATATGTTTTTTTGTTAGTTGTACTAGAAAAATGAATTTTTGTAAGGTTTGCAAAGACACAAGTTAGTTTTTTTATTCAATATAACAGTGTAACTGTCATACTAAATATGAAAGGTTTATAATCATAACTCCAAAACCAAATATGAAATTTGTCTTAAAAAGCCTTTAATATTGAATCTATGTAAGTTTTACCAGAATCAGGTATTTTGGAAAGAATCACAAATACAAATATTAGATTTTACTGGCCTCATATTGGTCACACTCAAAATGACAGTTTTTGAGACATAACTCCAAAAATACACATGCAAATAGTCTAATAATGGCTGAAGAAATGCATCTTCGAGGGTTTTCCGGGAAAAAAAAGCATTTGGTAAGGTTTGCAAAAACAAAATTTGATTTGTTACTCAATTTGACAGTGATGTACTTAGAATCCTGAGATAATGCGAAAAAAGCAATAAAAATGTATTCCAACATAATTCCTAATCCAAACGTGCCAAATGTCTAAAAATGCCTGTGATGTTGAATACATGTGAGTTTTACTAGATACAGTTGTTTTTCAATGGTTTGCAAATACAAAAATGAGGTTTTACTCAATATGACTGTATACTGTAACACCCAATATGACAGTTATTTAAACATTACTCCTACACCACACATGAAAAATGGCTAATAATGCCTGAAATAATGCATCTTTGGGAGTTTTAAATCTTGCAAATGCAAAAAGTAGTTTTTTACTCAATATGACTATATTAGTCTTAGAATCCTGAGATAATGCGAAAAAAGGATTTAAAAATGTATTCAAACATAACTTCTAAACAACACATGCAAAATGGCTAATAATGCCCAGAGATATGTTTTTTTGTTAGTTGTACTAGAAAAATGAATTTTTGTAAGGTTTGCAAAGACACAAGTTAGTTTTTTTATTCAATATAACAGTGTAACTGTCATACTAAATATGAAAGGTTTATAATCATAACTCCAAAACCAAATATGAAATTTGTCTTAAAAAGCCTTTAATATTGAATTTATGTAAGTTTTACCAGAATCAGGTATTTTGGAAAGAATCACAAATACAAATATTAGATTTTACTGGCCTCATATTGGTCACACTCAAAATGACAGTTTTTGAGACATAACTCCAAAAATACACATGCAAATAGTCTAATAATGCCTGAAGAAATGCATCTTCGAGGGTTCTCCAGAAAAAAAAACATTTGGTAAGGTTTGCAAAAACAAAATTTGATTTGTTACTCAATTTGACAGTGATGTACTTAGAATCCTGAGATAATGCGAAAAAAGCAATAAAAATGTATTCCAACATAATTCCTAATCCAAACGTGCCAAATGTCTAAAAATGCCTGTGATGTTGAATACATGTGAGTTTTACTAGATACAGTTGTTTTTCAATGGTTTGCAAATACAAAAATGAGGTTTTACTCAATCTGACTGTATACTGTAACACTCAATATGACAGTTATTTAAACATAACTCCTACACCACACATGAAAAATGGCTAATAATGCCTGAAATAATGCATCTTTGGGAGTTTTACTCGAAACATATGCTTTTTTAAATCTTGCAAATGCAAAAAGTAGTTTTTTACTCAATACGACTATAATAGTCTTACATTCCTGAGATAATGCGAAAAAAGCAATAAAAATGTATTCAAACATAACTTCTAAACAACACATGCAAACTGGCTAATAATGCCCAGAGATATGTTTTTTTGTTAGTTGTACTAGAAAAATGAATTTTTGTAAGGTTTGCAAAGACACAAGTTAGTTTTTTTATTCAATATAACAGTGTAACTGTCATACTAAATATGAAAGGTTTATAATAGTAACTCCAAAACTAAATATGAAATTTGTCTTGAAAAGCCTTTAATATTGAATTTATGTAAGAGTTACCAGAATCAGGTATTTTGGAAAGAATCCCAAATACAAATATTAGATTTTACTGGCCTCATATTGGTCACACTCAAAATGACAGTTTTTGAAACATAACTCCAAAAATACACATGCAAATAGTCTAATAATGCCTGAAGAAATGCATCTTCGAGAGTTTTCCAGAAAAAAAACATTTGGTAAGGTTTGCAAAAACAAAATTTGATTTGTTACTCAATTTGACAGTGATGTACTTAGAATCCTGAGATAATGCGAAAAAAGCAATAAAAATGTATTCCAACATAATTCCTAATCCAAACGTGCAAAATGTCTAAAAATGCCTGTGACATTGAATACATGTGAGTTTCACTAGATACAGTTGTTTTTCAATGGTTTGCAAATACTACAATGAGGTTTTACTCAATATGACTGTATACTGTAACACTCAATATGACATTTATTTAAACATAACTCCTACACCACACATGAAAAATGGCTAATAATGCCTGAAATAATGCATCTTTGGGAGTTTTACTCGAAACATATGCTTTTTTAAATCTTGCAAATGCAAAAATTAGTTTTTTACTCAATATGACTATAATAGTCTTAGAATCCTGAGATAATGCGAAAAAAGCAATAAAAATGTATTCAAACATAACTTCCAAACAACAGATGCAAAATGGCTAATAATGCCCAGCGATATGTTTTTTTGTTAGTTGTACTAGAAAAATGAATTTTTGTAAGGTTTGCAAAGACACAAGTTAGTTTATTTATTCAATATAACAGTTTAACTGTCATACTAAATATGAAAGGTTTATAATCATAACTCCAAAACCAAATATGAAATTTGTCTTAAAAAGCCTTTAATATTGAATTTATGTAAGTTTTACCAGAATCAGGTATTTTGGAAAGAATCACAAATACAAATATTAGATTTTACTGGCCTCATATTGGTCACACTCAAAATGACAGTTTTTGAGACATAACTCCAAAAATACACATGCAAATAGTCTAATAATGCCTGAAGAAATGCATCTTCGAGGGTTTTCCAGAAAAAAAACATTTGGTAAGGTTTGCAAAAACAAAATTTGATTTGTTACTCAATTTGACAGTGATGTACTTAGAATCCTGAGATAATGCGAAAAAAGCAATAAAAATGTATTCCAACATAATTCCTAATCCAAACGTGCCAAATGTCTAAAAATGCCTGTGATGTTGAATACATGTGAGTTTTACTAGATACCGTTGTTTTTCAATGGTTTGCAAATACAAAAATGAGGTTTTACTCAATATGACTGTATACTGTAACACTCAATATGACAGTTATTTAAACCTAACTCCTACACCACACATGAAAAATGGCTAATAATGCCTGAAATAATGCATCTTTGGGACTTTTACTCGAAACATATGCTTTTTTAAATCTTGCAACGGCAAAAAGTAGTTTTTTACTCAATATGACTATAATAGTCTTAGAATCCTGAGATAATGCGAAAAAAGCAATAAAAATGTATTCAAACATAACTTCTAAACAACACATGCAAAATGGCTAATAATGCCCAGAGATATGTTTTTTTGTTAGTTGTACTAGAAAAATGAATTTTTGTAAGGTTTGCAAAGACACAAGTTAGTTTTTTTATTCAATATAACAGTGTAACTGTCATACTAAATATGAAAGGTTTATAATCATAACTCCAAAACCAAATATGAAATTTGTCTTAAAAAGCCTTTAATATTGAATCTATGTAAGTTTTACCAGAATCAGGTATTTTGGAAAGAATCACAAATACAAATATTAGATTTTACTGGCCTCATATTGGTCACACTCAAAATGACAGTTTTTGAGACATAACTCCAAAAATACACATGCAAATAGTCTAATAATGGCTGAAGAAATGCATCTTCGAGGGTTTTCCGGAAAAAAAAAGCATTTGGTAAGGTTTGCAAAAACAAAATTTGATTTGTTACTCAATTTGACAGTGATGTACTTAGAATCCTGAGATAATGCGAAAAAAGCAATAAAAATGTATTCCAACATAATTCCTAATCCAAACGTGCCAAATGTCTAAAAATGCCTGTGATGTTGAATACATGTGAGTTTTACTAGATACAGTTGTTTTTCAATGGTTTGCAAATACAAAAATGAGGTTTTTCTCAATATGACTGTATACTGTAACACCCAATATGACAGTTATTTAAACATAACTCCTACACCACACATGAAAAATGGCTAATAATGCCTGAAATAATGCAAAAAGTAGTTTTTTACTCAATACGACTATAATAGTCTTACACTCCTGAGATAATGCGAAAAAAGCAATAAAAATATATTCAAACATAACTTCTAAACAACACATGCAAAATGGCTAATAATGCCCAGAGATATGTTTTTTTGTTAGTTGTACTAGAAAAATGAATTTGTGTAAGGTTTGCAAAGACACAAGTTAGTTTTTTTATTCAATATAACAGTGTAACTGTCATACTAAATATGAAAGGTTTATAATAATAACTCCAAAACTAAATATGAAATTTGTCTTGAAAAGCCTTTAATATTGAATTTATGTAAGAGTTACCAGAATCAGGTATTTTGGAAAGAATCCCAAATACAAATATTAGATTTTACTGGCCTCATATTGGTCACACTCAAAATGACAGTTTTTGAAACATAACTCCAAAAATACACATGCAAATAGTCTAATAATGCCTGAAGAAATGCATCTTCGAGAGTTTTCCAGAAAAAAAACATTTGGTAAGGTTTGCAAAAACAAAATTTGATTTGTTTCTCAATTTGACAGTGATGTACTTAGAATCCTGAGATAATGCGAAAAAAGCAATAAAAATGTATTCCAACATAATTCCTAATCCAAACGTGCAAAATGTCTAAAAATGCCTGTGACATTGAATACATGTGAGTTTCACTAGATACAGTTGTTTTTCAATGGTTTGCAAATACTACAATGAGGTTTTACTCAATATGACTGTATACTGTAACACTCAATATGACATTTATTTAAACATAACTCCTACACCACACATGAAAAATGGCTAATAATGCCTGAAATAATGCATCTTTGGGAGTTTTACTCGAAACATATGCTTTTTTAAATCTTGCAAATGCAAAAATTAGTTTTTTACTCAATATGACTATAATAGTCTTAGAATCCTGAGATAATGCAAAAAAAGCAATAAAAATGTATTCAAACATAACTTCCAAACAACAGATGCAAAATGGCTAATAATGCCCAGCGATATGTTTTTTTGTTAGTTGTACTAGAAAAATGAATTTTTGTAAGGTTTGCAAAGACACAAGTTAGTTTATTTATTCAATATAACAGTTTAACTGTCATACTAAATATGAAAGGTTTATAATCATAACTCCAAAACCAAATATGAAATTTGTCTTAAAAAGCCTTTAATATTGAATTTATGTAAGTTTTACCAGAATCAGGTATTTTGGAAAGAATCACAAATACAAATATTAGATTTTACTGGCCTCATATTGGTCACACTCAAAATGACAGTTTTTGAGACATAACTCCAAAAATACACATGCAAATAGTCTAATAATGCCTGAAGAAATGCATCTTCGAGGGTTTTCCAGAAAAAAAAACATTTGGTAAGGTTTGCAAAAACTAAATTTGATTTGTTACTCAATTTGACAGTGATGTACTTAGAATCCTGAGATAATGCGAAAAAAGCAATAAAAATGTATTCCAACATTATTCCTAATCCAAACGTGCCAAATGTCTAAAAATGCCTGTGATGTTGAATACATGTGAGTTTTACTAGATACCGTTGTTTTTCAATGGTTTGCAAATACAAAAATGAGGTTTTACTCAATATGACTGTATACTGTAACACTCAATATGACAGTTATTTAAACATAACTCCTACACCACACATGAAAAATGGCTAATAATGCCTGAAATAATGCATCTTTGGGACTTTTACTCGAAACATATGCTTTTTTAAATCTTGCAAATGCAAAAAGTAGTTTTTTACTCAATATGACTATAATAGTCTTAGAATCCTGAGATAATGCGAAAAAAGCAATAAAAATGTATTCAAACATAACTTCTAAATAACACATGCAAAATGGCTAATAATGCCCAGAGATATGTTTTTTTGTTAGTTGTACTAGAAAAATGAATTTTTGTAAGGTTTGCAAAGACACAAGTTAGTTTTTTTATTCAATATAACAGTGTAACTGTCATACTAAATATGAAAGGTTTATAATCATAACTCCAAAACCAAATATGAAATTTGTCTTAAAAAGCCTTTAATATTGAATCTATGTAAGTTTTACCAGAATCAGGTATTTTGGAAAGAATCACAAATACAAATATTAGATTTTACTGGCCTCATATTGGTCACACTCAAAATGACAGTTTTTGAGACATAACTCCAAAAATACACATGCAAATAGTCTAATAATGCCTGATGAAATGCATCTTCGAGGGTTTTCCAGAAAAAAAAAAAACATTTGGTAAGGTTTGCAAAAACAAAATTTGATTTGTTACTCAATTTGACAGTGATGTACTTAGAATCCTGAGATAATGCGAAAAAAGCAATAAAAATGTATTCCAACATTATTCCTAATCCAAACGTGCCAAATGTCTAAAAATGCCTGTGATGTTGAATACATGTGAGTTGTATTAGATACCGTTGTTTTTCAATGGTTTGCAAATACAAAAATGAGGTTTTACTCAATATGACTGTATACTGTAACACTCAATATGACAGTTATTTAAACCATAACTCCTACACCACACATGAAAAATGCTAATAATGCCTGAAATAATGCATCTTTGGGGACTTTTACTCGAAACATATGCTTTTTTAAATCTTGCAAATGCAAAAAGTAGTTTTTTACTCAATATGACTATAATAGTCTTAGAATCCTGAGATAATGCGAAAAAAGCAATAAAAATGTATTCAAACATAACTTCTAAATAACACATGCAAAATGGCTAATAATGCCCAGAGATATGTTTTTTTGTTAGTTGTACTAGAAAAATGAATTTTTGTAAGGTTTGCAAAGACACAAGTTAGTTTTTTTATTCAATATAACAGTGTAACTGTCATACTAAATATGAAAGGTTTATAATCATAACTCCAAAACCAAATATGAAATTTGTCTTAAAAAGCCTTTAATATTGAATCTATGTAAGTTTTACCAGAATCAGGTATTTTGGAAAGAATCACAAATACAAATATTAGATTTTACTGGCCTCATATTGGTCACACTCAAAATGACAGTTTTTGAGACATAACTCCAAAAATACACATGCAAATAGTCTAATAATGCCTGATGAAATGCATCTTCGAGGGTTTTCCAGAAAAAAAAAAAACATTTGGTAAGGTTTGCAAAAACAAAATTTGATTTGTTACTCAATTTGACAGTGATGTACTTAGAATCCCTGAGATAATGCGAAAAAAACAATAAAAATGTATTCCAACATAATTCTAATCCAAACGTGCCAAATGTCTAAAAATGCCTGTGATGTTGAATACATGTGAGTTTTACTAGATACAGTTGTTTTTCAATGGTTTGCAAATACAAAAATGAGGTTTTACTCAATATGACTGTATACTGTAACACCCAATATGACAGTTATTTAAACATAACTCCTACACCACCACATGAAAAATGGCTAATAATGCCTGAAATAATGCATCTTTGGAGTTTTACTCGAAACATATGCTTTTTTAAATCTTGCAAATGCAAAAAGTAGTTTTTTACTCAATATGACTATATTAGTCTTAGAATCCTGAGATAATGCGAAAAAAGGATTTAAAAATGTATTCAAACATAACTTCTAAACAACACATGCAAAATGGCTAATAATGCCCAGAGATATGTTTTTTTTGTTAGTTGTACTAGAAAAAAGATTTTTGTAAGGTTTGCAAAGACACAAGTTAGTTTTTTTATTCAATATAACAGTGTAACTGTCATACTAAATATGAAAGGTTTATAATAATAACTCCAAAACTAAATATGAAATTTGTCTTGAAAAGCCTTTAATATTGAATTTATGTAAGAGTTACCAGAATCAGGTATTTTGGAAAGAATCCCAAATACAAATATTAGATTTTACTGGCCTCATATTGGTCACACTCAAAATGACAGTTTTTGAAACATAACTCCAAAAATACACATGCAAATAGTCTAATAATGCCTGAAGAAATGCATCTTCGAGAGTTTTCCAGAAAAAAAAAAACATTTGGTAAGGTTTGCAAAAACAAAATTTGATTTGTTACTCAATTTGACAGTGATGTACTTAGAATCCTGAGATAATGCGAAAAAAGCAATAAAAATGTATTCCAACATAATTCCTAATCCAAACGTGCAAAATGTCTAAAAATGCCTGTGACATTGAATACATGTGAGTTTCACTTGATACAGTTGTTTTTCAATGGTTTGCAAATACTACAATGAGGTTTTACTCAATATGACTGTATACTGTAACACTCAATATGACATTTATTTAAACATAACTCCTACACCACACATGAAAAATGGCTAATAATGCCTGAAATAATGCATCTTTGGGAGTTTTACTCGAAACATATGCTTTTTTAAATCTTGCAAATGCAAAAAGTAGTTTTTTACTCAATACGACTATAATAGTCTTACATTCCTGAGATAATGCGAAAAAAGCAATAAAAATGTATTCAAACATAACTTCTAAACAACACATGCAAACTGGCTAATAATGCCCAGAGATATGTTTTTTTGTTAGTTGTACTAGAAAAATGAATTTTTGTAAGGTTTGCAAAGACACAAGTTAGTTTTTTTATTCAATATAACAGTGTAACTGTCATACTAAATATGAAAGGTTTATAATAATAACTCCAAAACTAAATATGAAATTTGTCTTGAAAAGCCTTTAATATTGAATTTATGTAAGAGTTACCAGAATCAGGTATTTTGGAAAGAATCCCAAATACAAATATTAGATTTTACTGGCCTCATATTGGTCACACTCAAAATGACAGTTTTTGAAACATAACTCCAAAAATACACATGCAAATAGTCTAATAATGCCTGAAGAAATGCATCTTCGAGAGTTTTTCCAGAAAAAAAAACATTTGGTAAGGTTTGCAAAAACAAAATTTGATTTGTTACTCAATTTGACAGTGATGTACTTAGAATCCTGAGATAATGCGAAAAAAGCAATAAAAATGTATTCCAACATAATTCCTAATCCAAACGTGCAAAATGTCTAAAAATGCCTGTGACATTGAATACATGTGAGTTTCACTAGATACAGTTGTTTTTCAATGGTTTGCAAATACTACAATGAGGTTTTACTCAATATGACTGTATACTGTAACACTCAATATGACATTTATTTAAACATAACTCCTACACCACACATGAAAAATGGCTAATAATGCCTGAAATAATGCATCTTTGGGAGTTTTACTCGAAACATATGCTTTTTTAAATCTTGCAAATGCAAAAATTAGTTTTTTACTCAATATGACTATAATAGTCTTAGAATCCTGAGATAATGCGAAAAAAGCAATAAAAATGTATTCAAACATAACTTCCAAACAACAGATGCAAAATGGCTAATAATGCCCAGCGATATGTTTTTTTGTTAGTTGTACTAGAAAAATGAATTTTTGTAAGGTTTGCAAAGACACAAGTTAGTTTATTTATTCAATATAACAGTTTAACTGTCATACTAAATATGAAAGGTTTATAATCATAACTCCAAAACCAAATATGAAATTTGTCTAAAAAGCCTTTAATATTGAATTTATGTAAGTTTTACCAGAATCAGGTATTTTGGAAAGAATCACAAATACAAATATTAGATTTTACTGGCCTCATATTGGTCACACTCAAAATGACAGTTTTTGAGACATAACTCCAAAAATACACATGCAAATAGTCTAATAATGCCTGAAGAAATGCATCTTCGAGGGTTTTCCAGAAAAAAAAACATTTGGTAAGGTTTGCAAAAACAAAATTTGATTTGTTACTCAATTTGACAGTGATGTACTTAGAATCCTGAGATAATGCGAAAAAAGCAATAAAAATGTATTCCAACATAATTCCTAATCCAAACGTGCCAAATGTCTAAAAATGCCTGTGATGTTGAATACATGTGAGTTTTACTAGATACCGTTGTTTTTCAATGTTTGCAAATACAAAAATGAGGTTTTACTCAATATGACTGTATACTGTAACACTCAATATGACAGTTATTTAAACATAACTCCTACACCACACATGAAAAATGGCTAATAATGCCTGAAATAATGCATCTTTGGGACTTTTACTCGAAACATATGCTTTTTTAAATCTTGCAACGGCAAAAAGTAGTTTTTTACTCAATATGACTATAATAGTCTTAGAATCCTGAGATAATGCGAAAAAAGCAATAAAAATATATTCAAACATAACTTCTAAACAACACATGCAAAATGGCTAATAATGCCCAGAGATATGTTTTTTTGTTAGTTGTACTAGAAAAATGAATTTTTGTAAGGTTTGCAAAGACACAAGTTAGTTTTTTTATTCAATATAACAGTGTAACTGTCATACTAAATATGAAAGGTTTATAATCATAACTCCAAAACCAAATATGAAATTTGTCTTAAAAAGCCTTTAATATTGAATCTATGTAAGTTTTACCAGAATCAGGTATTTTGGAAAGAATCACAAATACAAATATTAGATTTTACTGGCCTCATATTGGTCACACTCAAAATGACAGTTTTTGAGACATAACTCCAAAAATACACATGCAAATAGTCTAATAATGGCTGAAGAAATGCATCTTCGAGGGTTTTCCGGAAAAAAAAAGCATTTGGTAAGGTTTGCAAAAACAAAATTTGATTTGTTACTCAATTTGACAGTGATGTACTTAGAATCCTGAGATAATGCGAAAAAAGCAATAAAAATGTATTCCAACATAATTCCTAATCCAAACGTGCCAAATGTCTAAAAATGCCTGTGATGTTGAATACATGTGAGTTTTACTAGATACAGTTGTTTTTCAATGGTTTGCAAATACAAAAATGAGGTTTTACTCAATATGACTGTATACTGTAACACCCAATATGACAGTTATTTAAACATAACTCCTACACCACACATGAAAAATGGCTAATAATGCCTGAAATAATGCATCTTTGGGAGTTTTACTCGAAACATATGCTTTTTTAAATCTTGCAAATGCAAAAAGTAGTTTTTTACTCAATATGACTATATTAGTCTTAGAATCCTGAGATAATGCGAAAAAAGGATTTAAAAATGTATTCAAACATAACTTCTAAACAACACATGCAAAATGGCTAATAATGCCCAGAGATATGTTTTTTTGTTAGTTGTACTAGAAAAATGAATTTTTGTAAGGTTTGCAAAGACACAAGTTAGTTTTTTTATTCAATATAACAGTGTAACTGTCATACTAAATATGAAAGGTTTATAATCATAACTCCAAAACCAAATATGAAATTTGTCTTAAAAAGCCTTTAATATTGAATTTATGTAAGTTTTACCAGAATCAGGTATTTTGGAAAGAATCACAAATACAAATATTAGATTTTACTGGCCTCATATTGGTCACACTCAAAATGACAGTTTTTGAGACATAACTCCAAAAATACACATGCAAATAGTCTAATAATGCCTGAAGAAATGCATCTTCGAGGGTTTTCCAGAAAAAAAAAAACATTTGGTAAGGTTTGCAAAAACAAAATTTGATTTGTTACTCAATTTGACAGTGATGTACTTAGAATCCTGAGATAATGCGAAAAAAGCAATAAAAATGTATTCCAACATAATTCCTAATCCAAACGTGCCAGATGTCTAAAAATGCCTGTGATGTTGAATACATGTGAGTTTTACTAGATACAGTTGTTTTTCAATGGTTTGCAAATACAAAAATGAGGTTTTACTCAATCTGACTGTATACTGTAACACTCAATATGACAGTTATTTAAACATAACTCCTACACCACACATGAAAAATGGCTAATAATGCCTGAAATAATGCATCTTTGGGAGTTTTACTCGAAACATATGCTTTTTTAAATCTTGCAAATGCAAAAAGTAGTTTTTTACTCAATACGACTATAATAGTCTTACATTCCTGAGATAATGCCAAAAAAGCAATAAAAATGTATTCAAACATAACTTCTAAACAACACATGCAAACTGGCTAATAATGCCCAGAGATATGTTTTTTTGTTAGTTGTACTAGAAAAATGAATTTTTGTAAGGTTTGCAAAGACACAAGTTAGTTTTTTTATTCAATATAACAGTGTAACTGTCATACTAAATATGAAAGGTTTATAATAATAACTCCAAAACAAAATATGAAATTTGTCTTGAAAAGCCTTTAATATTGAATTTATGTAAGAGTTACCAGAATCAGGTATTTTGGAAAGAATCCCAAATACAAATATTAGATTTTACTGGCCTCATATTGGTCACACTCAAAATGACAGTTTTTGAAACATAACTCCAAAAATACACATGCAAATAGTCTAATAATGCCTGAAGAAATGCATCTTCGAGAGTTTTCCAGAAAAAAAACATTTGGTAAGGTTTGCAAAAAAAAAATTTGATTTGTTACTCAATTTGACAGTGATGTACTTAGAATCCTGAGATAATGCGAAAAAAGCAATAAAAATGTATTCCAACATAATTCCTAATCCAAACGTGCAAAATGTGTAAAAATGCCTGTGACATTGAATACATGTGAGTTTTACTAGATACAGTTGTTTTTCAATGGTTTGCAAATACTACAATGAGGTTTTACTCAATATGACTGTATACTGTAACACTCAATATGACATTTATTTAAACATAACTCCTACACCACACATGAAAAATGGCTAATAATGCCTGAAATAATGCATCTTTGGGAGTTTTACTCGAAACATATGCTTTTTTAAATCTCGCAAATGCAAAAAGTAGTTTTTTACTCAATATGACTATAATAGTCTTAGAATCCTGAGATAATGCGAAAAAATGATTTAAAAATGTATTCAAACATAACTTCTAAACAACACATGCAAAATGGCTAATAATGCCCAGAGATATGTTTTTTTGTCAGTTGTACTAGAAAAATGAATTTTTGTAAGGTTTGCAAAGACACAAGTTAGTTTTTTTATTCAATATAACAGTGTAACTGTCATACTAAATATGAAAGGTTTATAATCATAACTCCAAAACCAAATATGAAATTTGTCTTAAAAAGCCTTTAATATTGAATTTATGTAAGTTTTACCAGAATCAGGTATTTTGGAAAGAATCACAAATACAAATATTAGATTTTACTGGCCTCATATTGGTCACACTCAAAATGACAGTTTTTGAGACATAACTCCAAAAATACACATGCAAATAGTCTAATAATGCCTGAAGAAATGCATCTTCGAGGGTTCTCCAGAAAAAAAAACATTTGGTAAGGTTTGCAAAAACAAAATTTGATTTGTTACTCAATTTGACAGTGATGTACTTAGAATCCTGAGATAATGCGAAAAAAGCAATAAAAATGTATTCCAACATATTTCCTAATCCAAACGTGCCAAATGTCTAAAAATGCCTGTGATGTTGAATACATGTGAGTTTTACTAGATACAGTTGTTTTTTCAATGGTTTGCAAATACAAAAATGATGTTTTTCTCAATATGACTGTATACTGTAACACCCAATATGACAGTTATTTAAACATAACTCCTACACCACACATGAAAAATGGCTAATAATGCCTGAAATAAATGCAAAAAGTAGTTTTTTACTCAATACGACTATAATAGTCTTACACTCCTGAGATAATGCGAAAAAAGCAATAAAAATATATTCAAACATAACTTCTAAACAACACATGCAAAATGGCTAATAATGCCCAGAGATATGTTTTTTTGTTAGTTGTACTAGAAAAATGAATTTGTGTAAGGTTTGCAAAGACACAAGTTAGTTTTTTTATTCAATATAACAGTGTAACTGTCATACTAAATATGAAAGGTTTATAATAATAACTCCAAAACTAAATATGAAATTTGTCTTGAAAAGCCTTTAATATTGAATTTATGTAAGAGTTACCAGAATCAGGTATTTTGGAAAGAATCCCAAATACAAATATTAGATTTTTACTGGCCTCATATTGGTCACACTCAAAATGACAGTTTTTGAAACATAACTCCAAAAATACACATGCAAATAGTCTAATAATGCCTGAAGAAATGCATCTTCGAGAGTTTTCCAGAAAAAAAACATTTGGTAAGGTTTGCAAAAACAAAATTTGATTTGTTTCTCAATTTGACAGTGATGTACTTAGAATCCTGAGATAATGCGAAAAAAGCAATAAAAATGTATTCCAACATAATTCCTAATCCAAACGTGCAAAATGTCTAAAAATGCCTTTGACATTGAATACATGTGAGTTTCACTAGATACAGTTGTTTTTCAATGGTTTGCAAATACTACAATGAGGTTTTACTCAATATGACTGTATACTGTAACACTCAATATGACATTTATTTAAACATAACTCCTACACCACACATGAAAAATGGCTAATAATGCCTGAAATAATGCATCTTTGGGAGTTTTACTCGAAACATATGCTTTTTTAAATCTTGCAAATGCAAAAATTAGTTTTTTACTCAATATGACTATAATAGTCTTAGAATCCTGAGATAATGCGAAAAAAGCAATAAAAATGTATTCAAACATAACTTCCAAACAACAGATGCAAAATGGCTAATAATGCCCAGCGATATGTTTTTTTGTTAGTTGTACTAGAAAAATGAATTTTTGTAAGGTTTGCAAAGACACAAGTTAGTTTATTTATTCAATATAACAGTTTAACTGTCATACTAAATATGAAAGGTTTATAATCATAACTCCAAAACCAAATATGAAATTTGTCTTAAAAAGCCTTTAATATTGAATTTATGTAAGTTTTACCAGAATCAGGTATTTTGGAAAGAATCACAAATACAAATATTAGATTTTACTGGCCTCATATTGGTCACACTCAAAATGACAGTTTTTGAGACATAACTCCAAAAATACACATGCAAATAGTCTAATAATGCCTGAAGAAATGCATCTTCGAGGGTTTTCCAGAAAAAAAAACATTTGGTAAGGTTTGCAAAAACTAAATTTGATTTGTTACTCAATTTGACAGTGATGTACTTAGAATCCTGAGATAATGCGAAAAAAGCAATAAAAATGTATTCCAACATTATTCCTAATCCAAACGTGCCAAATGTCTAAAAATGCCTGTGATGTTGAATACATGTGAGTTTTATTAGATACCGTTGTTTTTCAATGGTTTGCAAATACAAAAATGAGGTTTTACTCAATATGACTGTATACTGTAACACTCAATATGACAGTTATTTAAACATAACTCCTACACCACACATGAAAAATGGCTAATAATGCCTGAAATAATGCATCTTTGGGACTTTTACTCGAAACATATGCTTTTTTAAATCTTGCAAATGCAAAAAGTAGTTTTTTACTCAATATGACTATAATAGTCTTAGAATCCTGAGATAATGCGAAAAAAGCAATAAAAATGTATTCAAACATAACTTCTAAATAACACATGCAAAATGGCTAATAATGCCCAGAGATATGTTTTTTTGTTAGTTGTACTAGAAAAATGAATTTTTGTAAGGTTTGCAAAGACACAAGTTAGTTTTTTTATTCAATATAACAGTGTAACTGTCATACTAAATATGAAAGGTTTATAATCATAACTCCAAAACCAAATATGAAATTTGTCTTAAAAAGCCTTTAATATTGAATTTATGTAAGTTTTACCAGAATCAGGTATTTTGGAAAGAATCACAAATACAAATATTAGATTTTACTGGCCTCATATTGGTCACACTCAAAATGACAGTTTTTGAGACATAACTCCAAAAATACACATGCAAATAGTCTAATAATGCCTGAAGAAATGCATCTTCGAGGGTTTTCCAGAAAAAAAAAAACATTTGGTAAGGTTTGCAAAAACAAAATTTGATTTGTTACTCAATTTGACAGTGATGTACTTAGAATCCTGAGATAATGCGAAAAAAGCAATAAAAATGTATTCCAACATAATTCCTAATCCAAACGTGCCAAATGTCTAAAAATGCCTGTGATGTTGAATACATGTGAGTTTTACTAGATACAGTTGTTTTTCAATGGTTTGCAAATACAAAAATGAGGTTTTACTCAATATGACTGTATACTGTAACACTCAATATGACAGTTATTTAAACATAACTCCTACACCACACATGAAAAATGGCTAATAATGCCTGAAATAATGCATCTTTGGGAGTTTTACTCGAAACATATGCTTTTTTAAATCTTGCAAATGCAAAAAGTAGTTTTTTACTCAATATGACTATAATAGTCTTAGAATCCTGAGATAATGCGAAAAAAGCAATAAAAATGTATTCAAACATAACTTCTAAACAACACATGCAAAATGGCTAATAATGCCCAGAGATATGTTTTTTTGTTAGTTGTACTAGAAAAATGAATTTTTGTAAGGTTTGCAAAGACACAAGTTAGTTTTTTTATTCAATATAACAGTGTAACTGTCACACTAAATATGAAAGGTTTATAATCATAACTCCAAAACCAAATATGAAATTTGTCTTAAAAAGCCTTTAATATTGAATTTATGTAAGTTTTACCAGAATCAGGTATTTTGGAAAGAATCCCAAATACAAATATTAGATTTTACTGGCCTCATATTGGTCACACTCAAAATGACAGTTTTTGAGACATAACTCCAAAAATACACATGCAAATAGTCTAATAATGCCTGAAGAAATGCATCTTCGAGGGTTTTCCAGAAAAAAAAACATTTGGTAAGGTTTGCAAAAACAAAATTTGATTTGTTACTCAGTTTGACAGTGATGTACTTAGAATCCTGAGATAATGCGAAAAAAGCAATAAAAATGTATTCCAACATAATTCCTAATCCAAACGTGCCAAATGTCTAAAAATGCCTGTGATGTTGAATACATGTGAGTTTTACTAGATACAGTTGTTTTGCAATGGTTTGCAAATACAAAAATGAGGTTTTACTCAATATGACTGTATACTGTAACACTCAATATGACAGTTATTTAAACATAACTCCTACACCACACATGAAAAATGGCTAATAATGCCTGAAATAATGCATCTTTGGGAGTTTTACTCGAAATATATCCTTTTTTAAATCTTGCAAATGCAAAAAGTAGTTTTTTACTCAATATGACTATAATAGTCTTAGAATCCTGAGATAATGCGAAAAAAGCAATAAAAATGTATTCAAACATAACTTCTAAACAACAAATGCAAAATGGCTAATAATGCCCAGAGATATGTTTTTTTGTTAGTTGTACTAGAAAAATGAATTTTTGTAAGGTTTGCAAAGACACAAGTTAGTTTTTTTATTCAATATAACAGTGTAACTGTCATACTAAATATGAAAGGTTTATAATCATAACTCCAAAACCAAATATGAAATTTGTCTTAAAAAGCCTTTAATATTGAATTTATGTAAGTTTTACCAGAATCAGGTATTTTGGAAAGAATCACAAATACAAATATTAGATTTTACTGGCCTCATATTGGTCACACTCAAAATGACAGTTTTTGAGACATAACTCCAAAAATACACATGCAAATAGTCTAATAATGCCTGAAGAAATGCATCTTCGAGGGTTTTCCAGAAAAAAAAACATTTGGTAAGGTTTGCAAAAACAAAATTTGATTTGTTACTCAATTTGACAGTGATGTACTTAGAATCCTGAGATAATGCGAAAAAAATAATAAAAATGTATTACAACATAATTCCTAATCCAAACGTGCCAAATGTCTAAAAATGCCTGTGATGTTGAATACATGTGAGTTTTACTAGATACAGTTGTTTTTCAATGGTTTGCAAATACAAAAATGAGGTTTTACTCAATATGACTGTATACTGTAACACTCAATATGACAGTTATTTAAACATAACTCCTACACCACACATGAAAAATGGCTAATAATGCCTGAAATAATGCATCTTTGGGAGTTTTACTCGAAACATATGCTTTTTTAAATCTTGCAAATGCAAAAAGTAGTTTTTTACTCAATATGACTATAATAGTCTTAGAATCCTGAGATAATGCGAAAAAAGCAATAAAAATGTATTCAAACATAACTTCTAAACAACACATGCAAAATGGCTAATAATGCCCAGAGATATGTTTTTTTGTTAGTTGTACTAGAAAAATGAATTTTTGTAAGGTTTGCAAAGACACAAGTTAGTTTTTTTATTCAATATAACAGTGTAACTGTCATACTAAATATGAAAGGTTTATGATCATAACTCCAAAACCAAATATGAAATTTGTCTTGAAAAGCCTTTAATATTGAATTTATGTAAGTTTTACCGGAATCAGGTATTTTGGAAAGAATCACAAATACAAATATTAGATTTTACTGGCCTCATATTGGTCACACTCAAAATGACAGTTTTTGAGACATAACTCCAAAAATACACATACAAATAGTCTAATAATGCCTGAAGAAATGCATCTTCGAGGGTTTTCCAGAAAAAAAAACATTTGGTAAGGTTTGCAAAAACAAAATTTGATTTGTTACTCAATTTGACAGTGATGTACTTAGAATCCTGAGATAATGCGAAAAAAGCAATAAAAATGTATTCCAACATAATTCCTAATCCAAACGTGCCAAATGTCTAAAAATGCCTGTGATGTTGAATACATGTGAGTTTTACTAGATACAGTTGTTTTTCAATGGTTTGCAAATACAAAAATGAGGTTTTACTCAATCTGACTGTATACTGTAACACTCAATATGACAGTTATTTAAACATAACTCCTACACCACACATGAAAAATGGCTAATAATGCCTGAAATAATGCATCTTTGGGAGTTTTTACTCGAAACATATGCTTTTTTAAATCTTGCAAATGCAAAAAGTAGTTTTTTACTCAATACGACTATAATAGTCTTACAATCCTGAGATAATGCGAAAAAAGCAATAAAAATGTATTCAAACATAACTTCTAAACAACACATGCAAACTGGCTAATAATGCCCAGAGATATGTTTTTTTGTTAGTTGTACTAGAAAAATGAATTTTTGTAAGGTTTGCAAAGACACAAGTTAGTTTTTTTATTCAATATAACAGTGTAACTGTCATACTAAATATGAAAGGTTTATAATAATAACTCCAAAACTAAATATGAAATTTGTCTTGAAAAGCCTTTAATGTTGAATTTATGTAAGAGTTACCAGAATCAGGTATTTTGGAAAGAATCCCAAATACAAATATTAGATTTTACTGGCCTCATATTGGTCACACTCAAAATGACAGTTTTTGAAACATAACTCCAAAAATACACATGCAAATAGTCTAATAATGCCTGAAGAAATGCATCTTCGAGAGTTTTCCAGAAAAAAAACATTTGGTAAGGTTTGCAAAATTTGATTTGTTACTCAATTTGACAGTGATGTACTTAGAATCCTGAGATAATGCGAAAAAAGCAATAAAAATGTATTCCAACATAATTCCTAATCAAAACGTGCAAAATGTCTAAAAATGCCTGTGATATTGAATACATGTGAGTTTTACTAGATACAGTTGTTTTTCAATCGTTTGCAAATACTACAATGAGGTTTTACTCAATATGACTGTATACTGTAACACTCAATATGACAGTTATTTAAACATAACTCCTACACCACACATGAAAAATGGCTAATAATGCCTGAAATAATGCATCTTTGGGAGTTTTACTCGAAACATATGCTTTTTTAAATCTTGCAAATGCAAAAAGTAGTTTTTTACTCAATATGACTATAATAGTCTTAGAATCCTGAGATAATGCGAAAAAAGCAATAAAAATGTATTCAAACATAACTTCTAAACAACAAATGCAAAATGGCTAATAATGCCCAGAGATATGTTTTTTTGTTAGTTGTACTAGAAAAATGAATTTTTGTAAGGTTTGCAAAGACACAAGTTAGTTTTTTTTATTCAATATAACAGTGTAACTGTCATACTAAATATGAAAGGTTTATAATCATAACTCCAAAACCAAATATGAAATTTGTCTTAAAAAGCCTTTAATATTGAATTTATGTAAGTTTTACCAGAATCGGGTATTTTGGAAAGAATCACAAATACAAATATTAGATTTTGCTGGCCTCATATTGGTCACACTCAAAATGACAGTTTTTGAGACATAACTCCAAAAATACACATGCAAATAGTCTAATAATGCCTGAAGAAATGCATCTTCGAGGGTTTTCCAGAAAAAAAAACATTTGGTAAGGTTTGCAAAAACAAAATTTGATTTGTTACTCAATTTGACAGTGATGTACTTAGAATCCTGAGATAATGCGAAAAAAGCAATAAAAATGTATTCCAACATAATTCCTAATCCAAACGTGCAAAATGTCTAAAAATGCCTGTGACATTGAATACATGTGAGTTTTACTAGATACAATTGTTTTTCAATGGTTTGCAAATACTACAATGAGGTTTTACTCAATATGACTGTATACTGTAACACTCAATATGACAGTTATTTAAACATAACTACTACACCACACATGAAAAATGGCTAATAATGCCTGAAATAATGCATCTTTGGGAGTTTTACTCGAAACATATGCTTTTTAAATCTTGCAAATGCAAAAAGTAGTTTTTTACTCAATATGACTATAATAGTCTTAGAATCCTGAGATAATGCGAAAAAAGCAATAAAAATGTATTCAAACATAACTTCTAAACAACAGATGCAAAATGGCTAATAATGCCCAGAGATATGTTTTTTTGTTAGTTGTACTAGAAAAATGAATTTTTGTAAGGTTTGCAAAGA
The DNA here is from genome assembly GCF_033978795.1 of Nerophis ophidion. NCBI lineage: Eukaryota > Metazoa > Chordata > Actinopteri > Syngnathiformes > Syngnathidae > Nerophis > Nerophis ophidion. The sequence continues at coordinate 36,435 of NW_026907233.1, read as the reverse complement.
CACAAGTTAGTTTTTTTATTCAATATAACAGTGTAACTGTCACACTAAATATGAAAGGTTTATAATCATAACTCCAAAACCAAATATGAAATTTGTCTTAAAAAGCCTTTAATATTGAATTTATGTAAGTTTTACCAGAATCAGGTATTTTGCAAAGAATCACAAATACAAATATTAGATTTTACTGGCCTCATATTGGTCACACTCAAAATGACAGTTTTTGAGACATAACTCCAAAAATACACATGCAAATAGTCTAATAATGCCTGAAGAAATGCATCTTCGAGGGTTTTCCAGAAAAAAAACATTTGGTAAGGTTTGCAAAAACAAAATTTGATTTGTTACTCAATTTGACAGTGATGTACTTAGAATCCTGAGATAATGCGAAAAAAGCAATAAAAATGTATTCCAACATAATTCCTAATCCAAACGTGCCAAATGTCTAAAAATGCCTTTGATGTTGAATACATGTGAGTTTTACTAGATACAGTTGTTTTTCAATGGTTTGCAAATACAAAAATGAAGTTTTACTCAATATGACTGTATACTGTAACACCCAATATGACAGTTATTTAAACATAACTCCTACACCACACATGAAAAATGGCTAATAATGCCTGAAATAATGCATCTTTGGGAGTTTTACTCGAAACATATGCTTTTTTAAATCTTGCAAATGCAAAAAGTAGTTTTTTACTCAATATGACTATAATAGTCTTAGAATCCTGAGATAATGCGAAAAAAGCAATAAAAATGTATTCAAACATAACTTCTAAACAACACATGCAAAATGGCTAATAATGGCCAGAGATATGTTTTTTTGTTAGTTGTACTAGAAAAATGAATTTTTGTAAGGTTTGCAAAGACACAAGTTAGTTTTTTTATTCAATATAACAGTGTAACTGTCATACTAAATATGAAAGGTTTATGATCATAACTCCAAAACCAAATATGAAATTTGTCTTGAAAAGCCTTTAATATTGAATTTATGTAAGTTTTACCGGAATCAGGTATTTTGGAAAGAATCACAAATACAAATATTAGATTTTACTGGCCTCATATTGGTCACACTCAAAATGACAGTTTTTGAGACATAACTCCAAAAATACACATACAAATAGTCTAATAATGCCTGAAGAAATGCATCTTCGAGGGTTTTCCAGAAAAAAAAACATTTGGTAAGGTTTGCAAAAACAAAATTTGATTTGTTACTCAATTTGACAGTGATGTACTTAGAATCCTGAGATAATGCGAAAAAAGCAATAAAAATGTATTCCAACATAATTCCTAATCCAAACGTGCCAAATGTCTAAAAATGCCTGTGATGTTGAATACATGTGAGTTTTACTAGATACAGTTGTTTTTCAATGGTTTGCAAATACAAAAATGAGGTTTTACTCAATCTGACTGTATACTGTAACACTCAATATGACAGTTATTTAAACATAACTCCTACACCACACATGAAAAATGGCTAATAATGCCTGAAATAATGCATCTTTGGGAGTTTTTACTCGAAACATATGCTTTTTTAAATCTTGCAAATGCAAAAAGTAGTTTTTTACTCAATACGACTATAATAGTCTTACAATCCTGAGATAATGCGAAAAAAGCAATAAAAATGTATTCAAACATAACTTCTAAACAACACATGCAAACTGGCTAATAATGCCCAGAGATATGTTTTTTTGTTAGTTGTACTAGAAAAATGAATTTTTGTAAGGTTTGCAAAGACACAAGTTAGTTTTTTTATTCAATATAACAGTGTAACTGTCATACTAAATATGAAAGGTTTATAATAATAACTCCAAAACTAAATATGAAATTTGTCTTGAAAAGCCTTTAATGTTGAATTTATGTAAGAGTTACCAGAATCAGGTATTTTGGAAAGAATCCCAAATACAAATATTAGATTTTACTGGCCTCATATTGGTCACACTCAAAATGACAGTTTTTGAAACATAACTCCAAAAATACACATGCAAATAGTCTAATAATGCCTGAAGAAATGCATCTTCGAGAGTTTTCCAGAAAAAAAACATTTGGTAAGGTTTGCAAAATTTGATTTGTTACTCAATTTGACAGTGATGTACTTAGAATCCTGAGATAATGCGAAAAAAGCAATAAAAATGTATTCCAACATAATTCCTAATCAAAACGTGCAAAATGTCTAAAAATGCCTGTGATATTGAATACATGTGAGTTTTACTAGATACAGTTGTTTTTCAATCGTTTGCAAATACTACAATGAGGTTTTACTCAATATGACTGTATACTGTAACACTCAATATGACAGTTATTTAAACATAACTCCTACACCACACATGAAAAATGGCTAATAATGCCTGAAATAATGCATCTTTGGGAGTTTTACTCGAAACATATGCTTTTTTAAATCTTGCAAATGCAAAAAGTAGTTTTTTACTCAATATGACTATAATAGTCTTAGAATCCTGAGATAATGCGAAAAAAGCAATAAAAATGTATTCAAACATAACTTCTAAACAACAAATGCAAAATGGCTAATAATGCCCAGAGATATGTTTTTTTGTTAGTTGTACTAGAAAAATGAATTTTTGTAAGGTTTGCAAAGACACAAGTTAGTTTTTTTTATTCAATATAACAGTGTAACTGTCATACTAAATATGAAAGGTTTATAATCATAACTCCAAAACCAAATATGAAATTTGTCTTAAAAAGCCTTTAATATTGAATTTATGTAAGTTTTACCAGAATCGGGTATTTTGGAAAGAATCACAAATACAAATATTAGATTTTGCTGGCCTCATATTGGTCACACTCAAAATGACAGTTTTTGAGACATAACTCCAAAAATACACATGCAAATAGTCTAATAATGCCTGAAGAAATGCATCTTCGAGGGTTTTCCAGAAAAAAAAACATTTGGTAAGGTTTGCAAAAACAAAATTTGATTTGTTACTCAATTTGACAGTGATGTACTTAGAATCCTGAGATAATGCGAAAAAAGCAATAAAAATGTATTCCAACATAATTCCTAATCCAAACGTGCAAAATGTCTAAAAATGCCTGTGACATTGAATACATGTGAGTTTTACTAGATACAATTGTTTTTCAATGGTTTGCAAATACTACAATGAGGTTTTACTCAATATGACTGTATACTGTAACACTCAATATGACAGTTATTTAAACATAACTACTACACCACACATGAAAAATGGCTAATAATGCCTGAAATAATGCATCTTTGGGAGTTTTACTCGAAACATATGCTTTTTAAATCTTGCAAATGCAAAAAGTAGTTTTTTACTCAATATGACTATAATAGTCTTAGAATCCTGAGATAATGCGAAAAAAGCAATAAAAATGTATTCAAACATAACTTCTAAACAACAGATGCAAAATGGCTAATAATGCCCAGAGATATGTTTTTTTGTTAGTTGTACTAGAAAAATGAATTTTTGTAAGGTTTGCAAAGACACAAGTTAGTTTTTTTATTCAATATAACAGTGTAACTGTCACACTAAATATGAAAGGTTTATAATCATAACTCCAAAACCAAATATGAAATTTGTCTTAAAAAGCCTTTAATATTGAATTTATGTAAGTTTTACCAGAATCAGGTATTTTGCAAAGAATCACAAATACAAATATTAGATTTTACTGGCCTCATATTGGTCACACTCAAAATGACAGTTTTTGAGACATAACTCCAAAAATACACATGCAAATAGTCTAATAATGCCTGAAGAAATGCATCTTCGAGGGTTTTCCAGAAAAAAAACATTTGGTAAGGTTTGCAAAAACAAAATTTGATTTGTTACTCAATTTGACAGTGATGTACTTAGAATCCTGAGATAATGCGAAAAAAGCAATAAAAATGTATTCCAACATAATTCCTAATCCAAACGTGCCAAATGTCTAAAAATGCCTTTGATGTTGAATACATGTGAGTTTTACTAGATACAGTTGTTTTTCAATGGTTTGCAAATACAAAAATGAAGTTTTACTCAATATGACTGTATACTGTAACACCCAATATGACAGTTATTTAAACATAACTCCTACACCACACATGAAAAATGGCTAATAATGCCTGAAATAATGCATCTTTGGGAGTTTTACTCGAAACATATGCTTTTTTAAATCTTGCAAATGCAAAAAGTAGTTTTTTACTCAATATGACTATAATAGTCTTAGAATCCTGAGATAATGCGAAAAAAGCAATAAAAATGTATTCAAACATAACTTCTAAACAACACATGCAAAATGGCTAATAATGGCCAGAGATATGTTTTTTTGTTAGTTGTACTAGAAAAATGAATTTTTGTAAGGTTTGCAAAGACACAAGTTAGTTTTTTTATTCAATATAACAGTGTAACTGTCATACTAAATATGAAAGGTTTATGATCATAACTCCAAAACCAAATATGAAATTTGTCTTGAAAAGCCTTTAATATTGAATTTATGTAAGTTTTACCGGAATCAGGTATTTTGGAAAGAATCACAAATACAAATATTAGATTTTACTGGCCTCATATTGGTCACACTCAAAATGACAGTTTTTGAGACATAACTCCAAAAATACACATACAAATAGTCTAATAATGCCTGAAGAAATGCATCTTCGAGGGTTTTCCAGAAAAAAAAACATTTGGTAAGGTTTGCAAAAACAAAATTTGATTTGTTACTCAATTTGACAGTGATGTACTTAGAATCCTGAGATAATGCGAAAAAAGCAATAAAAATGTATTCCAACATAATTCCTAATCCAAACGTGCCAAATGTCTAAAAATGCCTGTGATGTTGAATACATGTGAGTTTTACTAGATACAGTTGTTTTTCAATGGTTTGCAAATACAAAAATGAGGTTTTACTCAATCTGACTGTATACTGTAACACTCAATATGACAGTTATTTAAACATAACTCCTACACCACACATGAAAAATGGCTAATAATGCCTGAAATAATGCATCTTTGGGAGTTTTTACTCGAAACATATGCTTTTTTAAATCTTGCAAATGCAAAAAGTAGTTTTTTACTCAATACGACTATAATAGTCTTACAATCCTGAGATAATGCGAAAAAAGCAATAAAAATGTATTCAAACATAACTTCTAAACAACACATGCAAACTGGCTAATAATGCCCAGAGATATGTTTTTTTGTTAGTTGTACTAGAAAAATGAATTTTTGTAAGGTTTGCAAAGACACAAGTTAGTTTTTTTATTCAATATAACAGTGTAACTGTCATACTAAATATGAAAGGTTTATAATAATAACTCCAAAACTAAATATGAAATTTGTCTTGAAAAGCCTTTAATGTTGAATTTATGTAAGAGTTACCAGAATCAGGTATTTTGGAAAGAATCCCAAATACAAATATTAGATTTTACTGGCCTCATATTGGTCACACTCAAAATGACAGTTTTTGAAACATAACTCCAAAAATACACATGCAAATAGTCTAATAATGCCTGAAGAAATGCATCTTCGAGAGTTTTCCAGAAAAAAAACATTTGGTAAGGTTTGCAAAATTTCATTTGTTACTCAATTTGACAGTGATGTACTTAGAATCCTGAGATAATGCGAAAAAAGCAATAAAAATGTATTCCAACATAATTCCTAATCAAAACGTGCAAAATGTCTAAAAATGCCTGTGATATTGAATACATGTGAGTTTTACTAGATACAGTTGTTTTTCAATCGTTTGCAAATACTACAATGAGGTTTTACTCAATATGACTGTATACTGTAACACTCAATATGACAGTTATTTAAACATAACTCCTACACCACACATGAAAAATGGCTAATAATGCCTGAAATAATGCATCTTTGGGAGTTTTACTCGAAACATATGCTTTTTTAAATCTTGCAAATGCAAAAAGTAGTTTTTTACTCAATATGACTATAATAGTCTTAGAATCCTGAGATAATGCGAAAAAAGCAATAAAAATGTATTCAAACATAACTTCTAAACAACAAATGCAAAATGGCTAATAATGCCCAGAGATATGTTTTTTTGTTAGTTGTACTAGAAAAATGAATTTTTGTAAGGTTTGCAAAGACACAAGTTAGTTTTTTTTTATTCAATATAACAGTGTAACTGTCATACTAAATATGAAAGGTTTATAATCATAACTCCAAAACCAAATATGAAATTTGTCTTAAAAAGCCTTTAATATTGAATTTATGTAAGTTTTACCAGAATCGGGTATTTTGGAAAGAATCACAAATACAAATATTAGATTTTACTGGCCTCATATTGGTCACACTCAAAATGACAGTTTTTGAGACATAACTCCAAAAATACACATGCAAATAGTCTAATAATGCCTGAAGAAATGCATCTTCGAGGGTTTTCCAGAAAAAAAAACATTTGGTAAGGTTTGCAAAAACAAAATTTGATTTGTTACTCAATTTGACAGTGATGTACTTAGAATCCTGAGATAATGCGAAAAAAGCAATAAAAATGTATTCCAACATAATTCCTAATCCAAACGTGCAAAATGTCTAAAAATGCCTGTGACATTGAATACATGTGAGTTTTACTAGATACAATTGTTTTTCAATGGTTTGCAAATACTACAATGAGGTTTTACTCAATATGACTGTATACTGTAACACTCAATATGACAGTTATTTAAACATAACTACTACACCACACATGAAAAATGGCTAATAATGCCTGAAATAATGCATCTTTGGGAGTTTTACTCGAAACATATGCTTTTTAAATCTTGCAAATGCAAAAAGTAGTTTTTTACTCAATATGACTATAATAGTCTTAGAATCCTGAGATAATGCGAAAAAGGCAATAAAAATGTATTCAAACATAACTTCTAAACAACAGATGCAAAATGGCTAATAATGCCCAGAGATATGTTTTTTTGTTAGTTGTACTAGAAAAATGAATTTTTGTAAGGTTTGCAAAGACACAAGTTAGTTTTTTTATTCAATATAACAGTGTAACTGTCACACTAAATATGAAAGGTTTATAATCATAACTCCAAAACCAAATATGAAATTTGTCTTAAAAAGCCTTTAATATTGAATTTATGTAAGTTTTACCAGAATCAGGTATTTTGCAAAGAATCACAAATACAAATATTAGATTTTACTGGCCTCATATTGGTCACACTCAAAATGACAGTTTTTGAGACATAACTCCAAAAATACACATGCAAATAGTCTAATAATGCCTGAAGAAATGCATCTTCGAGGGTTTTCCAGAAAAAAAACATTTGGTAAGGTTTGCAAAAACAAAATTTGATTTGTTACTCAATTTGACAGTGATGTACTTAGAATCCTGAGATAATGCGAAAAAAGCAATAAAAATGTATTCCAACATAATTCCTAATCCAAACGTGCCAAATGTCTAAAAATGCCTTTGATGTTGAATACATGTGAGTTTTTACTAGATACAGTTGTTTTTCAATGGTTTGCATATACAAAAATGAAGTTTTACTCAATATGACTGTATACTGTAACACCCAATATGACAGTTATTTAAACATAACTCCTACACCACACATGAAAAATGGCTAATAATGCCTGAAATAATGCATCTTTGGGAGTTTTACTCGAAACATATGCTTTTTTAAATCTTGCAAATGCAAAAAGTAGTTTTTTACTCAATATGACTATAATAGTCTTAGAATCCTGACATAATGCGAAAAAAGCAATAAAAATGTATTCAAACATAACTTCTAAACAACACATGCAAAATGGCTAATAATGGCCAGAGATATGTTTTTTTGTTAGTTGTACTAGAAAAATGAATTTTTGTAAGGTTTGCAAAGACACAAGTTAGTTTTTTTATTCAATATAACAGTGTAACTGTCATACTAAATATGAAAGGTTTATGATCATAACTCCAAAACCAAATATGAAATTTGTCTTGAAAAGCCTTTAATATTGAATTTATGTAAGTTTTACCAGAATCAGGTATTTTGGAAAGAATCACAAATACAAATATTAGATTTTACTGGCCTCATATTGGTCACACTCAAAATGACAGTTTTTGAGACATAACTCCAAAAATACACATGCAAATAGTCTAATAATGCCTGAAGAAATGCATCTTCGAGGGTTTTCCAGAAAAAAAACATTTGGTAAGGTTTGCAAAAACAAAATTTGATTTGTTACTCAATTTGACAGTGATGTACTTAGAATCCTGAGATAATGCGAAAAAAGCAATAAAAATGTATTCCAACATAATTCCTAATCCAAACGTGCCAAATGTCTAAAAATGCCTTTGATGTTGAATACATGTGAGTTTTACTAGATACAGTTGTTTTTCAATGGTTTGCAAATACAAAAATGAAGTTTTACTCAATATGACTGTATACTGTAACACCCAATATGACAGTTATTTAAACATAACTCCTACACCACACATGAAAAATGGCTAATAATGCCTGAAATAATGCATCTTTGGGAGTTTTACTCGAAACATATGCTTTTTTAAATCTTGCAAATGCAAAAAGTAGTTTTTTACTCAATATGACTATAATAGTCTTAGAATCCTGAGATAATGCGAAAAAAGCAATAAAAATGTATTCAAACATAACTTCTAAACAACACATGCAAAATGGCTAATAATGGCCAGAGATATGTTTTTTTGTTAGTTGTACTAGAAAAATGAATTTTTGTAAGGTTTGCAAAGACACAAGTTAGTTTTTTTATTCAATATAACAGTGTAACTGTCATACTAAATATGAAAGGTTTATGATCATAACTCCAAAACCAAATATGAAATTTGTCTTGAAAAGCCTTTAATATTGAATTTATGTAAGTTTTACCAGAATCAGGTATTTTGGAAAGAATCACAAATACAAATATTAGATTTTACTGGCCTCATATTGGTCACACTCAAAATGACAGTTTTTGAGACATAACTCCAAAAATACACATACAAATAGTCTAATAATGCCTGAAGAAATGCATCTTCGAGGGTTTTCCAGAAAAAAAAACATTTGGTAAGGTTTGCAAAAACAAAATTTGATTTGTTACTCAATTTGACAGTGATGTACTTAGAATCCTGAGATAATGCGAAAAAAGCAATAAAAATGTATTCCAACATAATTCCTAATCCAAACGTGCCAAATGTCTAAAAATGCCTGTGATGTTGAATACATGTGAGTTTTACTAGATACAGTTGTTTTTCAATGGTTTGCAAATACAAAAATGAGGTTTTACTCAATCTGACTGTATACTGTAACACTCAATATGACAGTTATTTAAACATAACTCCTACACCACACATGAAAAATGGCTAATAATGCCTGAAATAATGCATCTTTGGGAGTTTTTACTCGAAACATATGCTTTTTTAAATCTTGCAAATGCAAAAAGTAGTTTTTTACTCAATACGACTATAATAGTCTTACAATCCTGAGATAATGCGAAAAAAGCAATAAAAATGTATTCAAACATAACTTCTAAACAACACATGCAAACTGGCTAATAATGCCCAGAGATATGTTTTTTTGTTAGTTGTACTAGAAAAATGAATTTTTGTAAGGTTTGCAAAGACACAAGTTAGTTTTTTTATTCAATATAACAGTGTAACTGTCATACTAAATATGAAAGGTTTATAATAATAACTCCAAAACTAAATATGAAATTTGTCTTGAAAAGCCTTTAATGTTGAATTTATGTAAGAGTTACCAGAATCAGGTATTTTGGAAAGAATCCCAAATACAAATATTAGATTTTACTGGCCTCATATTGGTCACACTCAAAATGACAGTTTTTGAAACATAACTCCAAAAATACACATGCAAATAGTCTAATAATGCCTGAAGAAATGCATCTTCGAGAGTTTTCCAGAAAAAAAACATTTGGTAAGGTTTGCAAAATTTGATTTGTTACTCAATTTGACAGTGATGTACTTAGAATCCTGAGATAATGCGAAAAAAGCAATAAAAATGTATTCCAACATAATTCCTAATCAAAACGTGCAAAATGTCTAAAAATGCCTGTGATATTGAATACATGTGAGTTTTACTAGATACAGTTGTTTTTCAATCGTTTGCAAATACTACAATGAGGTTTTACTCAATATGACTGTATACTGTAACACTCAATATGACAGTTATTTAAACATAACTCCTACACCACACATGAAAAATGGCTAATAATGCCTGAAATAATGCATCTTTGGGAGTTTTACTCGAAACATATGCTTTTTTAAATCTTGCAAATGCAAAAAGTAGTTTTTTACTCAATATGACTATAATAGTCTTAGAATCCTGAGATAATGCGAAAAAAGCAATAAAAATGTATTCAAACATAACTTCTAAACAACACATGCAAAATGGCTAATAATGCCCAGAGATATTTTTTTTGTTAGTTGTACTAGAAAAATGAATTTTTGTAAGGTTTGCAAAGACACAAGTTAGTTTTTTTATTCAATATAACAGTGTAACTGTCATACTAAATATGAAATGTTTATAATAATAAATCCAAAACTAAATATGAAATTTGTCTTGAAAAGCCTTTAATATTGAATTTATGTAAGAGTTACCAGAATCAGGTATTTTGGAAAGAATCCCAAATACAAATATTAGATTTTACTGGCCTCATATTGGTCACACTCAAAATGACAGTTTTTGAAACATAACTCCAAAAATACACATGCAAATAGTCTAATAATGCCTGAAGAAATGCATCTTCGAGAGTTTTCCAGAAAAAAAACATTTGTTAAGGTTTGCAAAAACAAAATTTGATTTGTTACTCAATTTGACAGTGATGTACTTAGAATCCTGAGATAATGCGAAAAAAGCAATAAAAATGTATTCCAACATAATTCCTAATCCAAACGTGCAAAATGTCTAAAAATGCCTGTGGCATTGAATACATGTGAGTTTTACTAGATACAGTTGTTTTTCAATGGTTTGCAAATACTACAATGAGGTTTTACTCTATATGACTGTATACTGTAACACTCAATATGACAGTTATTTAAACATAACTCCTACACCAAACATGAAAAATGGCTAATAATGCCTGAAATAATGCATCTTTGGGAGTTTTACTCGAAACATATGCTTTTTTAAATCTTGCAAATGCAAAAAGTAGTTTTTTACTCAATATGACTATAATAGTCTTAGAATCCTGAGATAATGCGAAAAAAGCAATAAAAATGTATTCAAACATAACTTCTAAACAACAGATGCAAAATGGCTAATAATGCCCAGAGATATGTTTTTTTGTTAGTTGTACTAGAAAAATGAATTTTTGTAAGGTTTGCAAAGACACAAGTTAGTTTTTTTTATTCAATATAACAGTGTAACTGTCATACTAAATATGAAAGTTTTATAATCATAACTCCAAAACCAAATATGAAATTTGTCTTAAAAAGCCTTTAATATTGAATTTATGTAAGTTTTACCAGAATCAGGTATTTTGGAAAGAATCACATATACAAATATTAGATTTTACTGGCCTCATATTGGTCACGCTCAAAATGACAGTTTTTGAGACATAACTCCAAAAATACACATGCAAATAGTCTAATAATGCCTGAAGAAATGCATCTTCGAGGGTTTTCCAGAAAAAAAAACATTTGGTAAGGTTTGCAAAATTTGATTTGTTACTCAATTTGACAGTGATGTACTTAGAATCCTGAGATAATGCGAAAAAAGCAATAAAAATGTATTCCAACATAATTCCTAATCCAAACGTGCCAAATGTCTAAAAATGCCTGTGATGTTGAATACATGTGAGTTTTACTAGATACAGTTGTTTTTCAATGGTTTGCAAATACAAAAATGAGGTTTTACTCAATATGACTGTATACTGTAACACTCAATATGACAGTTATTTAAACATAACTCCTACACCACACATGAAAAATGGCTAATAATGCCTGAAATAATGCATCTTTGGGAGTTTTACTCGAAACATATGCTTTTTTAAATCTTGCAAATGCAAAAAGTTGTTTTTTACTCATTATGACTATAATAGTCTTAGAATCCTGAGATAATGCGAAAAAAGCAATAAAAATGTATTCAAACATAACTTCTAAACAACAGATGCAAAATGGCTAATAATGCCCAGAGATATGTTTTTTTGTTAGTTGTACTAGAAAAATGAATTTTTGTAAGGTTTGCAAAGACACAAGTTAGTTTTTTTATTCAATATAAACAGTGTAACTGTCATACTAAATATGAAAGGTTTATAATCATAACTCCAAAACCAAATATGAAATTTGTCTTAAAAAGCCTTTAATATTGAATTTATGTAAGTTTTACCAGAATCAGGTATTTTGGAAAGAATCACAAATACAAATATTAGATTTTACTGGCCTCATATTGGTCACACTCAAAATGACAGTTTTTGAGACATAACTCCAAAAATACACATGCAAATAGTCTAATAATGCCTGAAGAAATGCATCTTCGAGGGTTTTCCAGAAAAAAAAACATTTGGTAAGGTTTGCAAAAACAAAATTTGATTTGTTACTCAATTTGACAGTGATGTACTTAGAATCCTGAGATAATGCGAAAAAAGCAATAAAAATGTATTCCAACATAATTCCTAATCCAAACGTGCCAAATGTCTAAAAATGCCTGTGATGTTGAATACATGTGAGTTTTACTAGATACAGTTGTTTTTCAATGGTTTGCAAATACAAAAATGAGGTTTTACTCAATCTGACTGTATACTGTAACACTCAATATGACAGTTATTTAAACATAACTCCTACACCACACATGAAAAATGGCTAATAATGCCTGAAATAATGCATCTTTGGGAGTTTTACTCGAAACATATGCTTTTTTAAATCTTGCAAATGCAAAAAGTAGTTTTTTACTCAATACGACTATAATAGTCTTACAATCCTGAGATAATGCGAAAAAAGCAATAAAAATGTATTCAAACATAACTTCTAAACAACAGATGCAAAATGGCTAATAATGCCCAGAGATATTTTTTTTTGTTAGTTGTACTAGAAAAATGAATTTTTGTAAGGTTTGCAAAGACACAAGTTAGTTTTTTTATTCAATATAACAGTGTAACTGTCATACTAAATATGAAAGGTTTATAATAATAACTCCAAAACTAAATATGAAATTTGTCTTGAAAAGCCTTTAATATTGAATTTATGTAAGAGTTACCAGAATCAGGTATTTTGGAAAGAATCCCAAATACAAATATTAGATTTTACTGGCCTCATATTGGTCACACTCAAAATGACAGTTTTTGAAACATAACTCCAAAAATACACATGCAAATAGTCTAATAATGCCTGAAGAAATGCATCTTCGAGAGTTTTCCAGAAAAAAAAACATTTGTTAAGGTTTGCAAAAACAAAATTTGATTTGTTACTCAATTTGACAGTGATGTACTTAGAATCCTGAGATAATGCGAAAAAAGCAATAAAAATGTATTCCAACATAATTCCTAATCCAAACGTGCAAAATGTCTAAAAATGCCTGTGGCATTGAATACATGTGAGTTTTACTAGATACAGTTGTTTTTCAATGGTTTGCAAATACTACAATGAGGTTTTACTCAATATGACTGTATACTGTAACACTCAATATGACAGTTATTTAAACATAACTCCTACACCAAACATGAAAAATGGCTAATAATGCCTGAAATAATGCATCTTTGGGAGTTTTACTCGAAACATATGCTTTTTTAAATCTTGCAAATGCAAAAAGTAGTTTTTTACTCAATATGACTATAATAGTCTTAGAATCCTGAGATAATGCGAAAAAAGCAATAAAAATGTATTCAAACATAACTTCTAAACAACAGATGCAAAATGGCTAATAATGCCCAGAGATATGTTTTTTTGTTAGTTGTACTAGAAAAATGAATTTTTGTAAGGTTTGCAAAGACACAAGTTAGTTTTTTTTATTCAATATAACAGTGTAACTGTCATACTAAATATGAAAGTTTTATAATCATAACTCCAAAACCAAATATGAAATTTGTCTTAAAAAGCCTTTAATATTGAATTTATGTAAGTTTTACCAGAATCAGGTATTTTGGAAAGAATCACAAATACAAATATTAGATTTTACTGGCCTCATATTGGTCACACTCAAAATGACAGTTTTTGAGACATAACTCCAAAAATACACATGCAAATAGTCTAATAATGCCTGAAGAAATGCATCTTCGAGGGTTTTCAAGAAAAAAAAACATTTGGTAAGGTTTGCAAAATTTGATTTGTTACTCAATTTGACAGTGATGTACTTAGAATCCTGAGATAATGCGAAAAAAGCAATAAAAATGTATTCCAACATAATTCCTAATCCAAACGTGCCAAATGTCTAAAAATGCCTGTGATGTTGAATACATGTGAGTTTTACTAGATACAGTTGTTTTTCAATGGTTTGCAAATACTAAAATGAGGTTTTACTCAATCTGTCTGTATACTGTAACACTCAATATGACAGTTATTTAAACATAACTCCTACACCACACATGAAAAATGGCTAATAATGCCTGAAATAATGCATCTTTGGGAGTTTTACTCGAAACATATGCTTTTTTAAATCTTGCAAATGCAAAAAGTAGTTTTTTAGTCAATACGACTATAATAGTCTTAGAATCCTGAGATAATGCGAAAAAAGCAATAAAAATGTATTCAAACATAACTTCTAAACAACACATGCAAAATGGCTAATAATGCCCAGAGATATGTTTTTTTGTTAGTTGTACTAGAAAAATGAATTTTTGTAAGGTTTGCAAAGATACAAGTTAGTTTTTTTATTCAATATAACAGTGTAACTGTCATACTAAATATGAAAGGTTTATAATAATAACTCCAAAACTAAATATGAAATTTGTCTTGAAAAGCCTTTAATATTGAATTTATGTAAGAGTTACCAGAATCAGGTATTTTGGAAAGAATCCCAAATACAAATATTAGATTTTACTGGCCTCATATTGGTCACACTCAAAATGACAGTTTTTGAAACATAACTCCAAAAATACACATGCAAATAGTCTAATAATGCCTGAAGAAATGCATCTTCGAGAGTTTTCCAGAAAAAAAACATTTGTTAAGGTTTGCAAAAACAAAATTTGATTTGTTACTCAATTTGACAGTGATGTACTTAGAATCCTGAGATAATGCGAAAAAAGCAATAAAAATGTATTCCAACATAATTCCTAATCCAAACGTGCAAAATGTCTAAAAATGCCTGTGACATTGATTACATGTGAGTTTTACTAGATACAGTTGTTTTTCAATGGTTTGCAAATACTACAATGAGGTTTTACTCAATATGACTGTATACTGTAACACTCAATATGACAGTTATTTAAACATTACTCCTACACCACACATGAAAAATGGCTAATAATGCCTGAAATAATGCATCTTTGGGAGTTTTACTCGAAACATATGCTTTTTTAAATCTTTCAAATGCAAAAAGTAGTTTTTTACTCAATATGACTATAATAGTCTTAGAATCCTGAGATAATGCGAAAAAAGCAATAAAAATGTATTCAAACATAACTTCTAAACAACAGATGCAAAATGGCTAATAATGCCCAGAGATATGTTTTTTTGTTAGTTGTACTAGAAAAATGAATTTTTGTAAGGTTTGCAAAGACACAAGTTAGTTTTTTTTATTCAATATAACAGTGTAACTGTCATACTAAATATGAAAGGTTTATAATCATAACTCCAAAACCAAATATGAAATTTGTCTTAAAAAGCCTTTAATATTGAATTTATGTAACTTTTACCAGAATCAGGTATTTTGGAAAGAATCACAAATACAAATATTAGATTTTACTGGCCTCATATTGGTCACACTCAAAATGACAGTTTTTGAGACATAACTCCAAAAATACACATGCAAATAGTCTAATAATGCCTGAAGAAATGCATCTTCGAGGGTTTTCCAGAAAAAAAAACATTTGGTAAGGTTTGCAAAAACAAAATTTGATTTGTTACTCAATTTGACAGTGATGTACTTAGAGTCCTGAGATAATGCGAAAAAAGCAATAAAAATGTATTCCAACATAATTCCTAATCCAAACGTGCCAAATGTCTAAAAATGCCTCTGATGTTGAATACATGTGAGTTTTACTAGATACAGTTGTTTTTCAATGGTTTGCAAATACAAAAATGAGGTTTTACTCAATCTGACTGTATACTGTAACACTCAATATGACAGTTATTTAAACATAACTCCTACACCACACATGAAAAATGGCTAATAATGCCTGAAATAATGCATCTTTGGGAGTTTTACTCGAAACATATGCTTTTTTAAATCTTGCAAATGCAAAAAGTAGTTTTTTACTCAATACGACTATAATAGTCTTACAATCCTGAGATAATGCGACAAAAAGCAATAAAACTGTATTCAAACATAACTTCTAAACAACACATGCAAAATGGCTAATAATGCCCAGAGATATTTTTTTTTGTTAGTTGTACTAGAAAAATGAATTTTTGTAAGGTTTGCAAAGACACAAGTTAGTTTTTTTATTCAATATAACAGTGTAACTGTCATACTAAATATGAAATGTTTATAATAATAAATCCAAAACTAAATATGAAATTTGTCTTGAAAAGCCTTTAATATTGAATTTATGTAAGTTTTACCAGAATCAGGTATTTTGGAAAGAATCACAAATACAAATATTAGATTTTACTGGCCTCATATTGGTCACACTCAAAATGACAGTTTTTGAGACATAACTCCAAAAATACACATGCAAATAGTCTAATAATGCCTGAAGAAATGCATCTTCGAGGGTTTTCAAGAAAAAAAAACATTTGGTAAGGTTTGCAAAATTTGATTTGTTACTCAATTTGACAGTGATGTACTTAGAATCCTGAGATAATGCGAAAAAAGCAATAAAAATGTATTCCAACATAATTCCTAATCCAAACGTGCCAAATGTCTAAAAATGCCTGTGATGTTGAATACATGTGAGTTTTACCAGATACAGTTGTTTTTCAATGGTTTGCAAATACTAAAATGAGGTTTTACTCAATCTGTCTGTATACTGTAACACTCAATATGACAGTTATTTAAACATAACTCCTACACCACACATGAAAAATGGCTAATAATGCCTGAAATAATGCATCTTTGGGAGTTTTACTCGAAACATATGCTTTTTTAAATCTTGCAAATGCAAAAAGTAGTTTTTTAGTCAATACGACTATAATAGTCTTAGAATCCTGAGATAATGCGAAAAAAGCAATAAAAATGTATTCAAACATAACTTCTAAACAACACATGCAAAATGGCTAATAATGCCCAGAGATATGTTTTTTTGTTAGTTGTACTAGAAAAATGAATTTTTGTAAGGTTTGCAAAGACACAAGTTAGTTTTTTTATTCAATATAAACAGTGTAACTGTCATACTAAATATGAAAGGTTTATAATCATAACTCCAAAACCAAATATGAAATTTGTCTTAAAAAGCCTTTAATATTGAATTTATGTAAGTTTTACCAGAATCAGGTATTTTGGAAAGAATCACAAATACAAATATTAGATTTTACTGGCCTCATATTGGTCACACTCAAAATGACAGTTTTTGAGACATAACTCCAAAAATACACATGCAAATAGTCTAATAATGCCTGAAGAAATGCATCTTCGAGGGTTTTCCAGAAAAAAAAACATTTGGTAAGGTTTGCAAAAACAAAATTTGATTTGTTACTCAATTTGACAGTGATGTACTTAGAATCCTGAGATAATGCGAAAAAAGCAATAAAAATGTATTCCAACATAATTCCTAATCCAAACGTGCCAAATGTCTAAAAATGCCTGTGATGTTGAATACATGTGAGTTTTACTAGATACAGTTGTTTTTCAATGGTTTGCAAATACAAAAATGAGGTTTTACTCAATCTGACTGTATACTGTAACACTCAATATGACAGTTATTTAAACATAACTCCTACACCACACATGAAAAATGGCTAATAATGCCTGAAATAATGCATCTTTGGGAGTTTTACTCGAAACATATGCTTTTTTAAATCTTGCAAATGCAAAAAGTAGTTTTTTACTCAATACGACTATAATAGTCTTACAATCCTGAGATAATGCGAAAAAAGCAATAAAAATGTATTCAAACATAACTTCTAAACAACAGATGCAAAATGGCTAATAATGCCCAGAGATATTTTTTTTTGTTAGTTGTACTAGAAAAATGAATTTTTGTAAGGTTTGCAAAGACACAAGTTAGTTTTTTTATTCAATATAACAGTGTAACTGTCATACTAAATATGAAAGGTTTATAATAATAACTCCAAAACTAAATATGAAATTTGTCTTGAAAAGCCTTTAATATTGAATTTATGTAAGAGTTACCAGAATCAGGTATTTTGGAAAGAATCCCAAATACAAATATTAGATTTTACTGGCCTCATATTGGTCACACTCAAAATGACAGTTTTTGAAACATAACTCCAAAAATACACATGCAAATAGTCTAATAATGCCTGAAGAAATGCATCTTCGAGAGTTTTCCAGAAAAAAAAACATTTGTTAAGGTTTGCAAAAACAAAATTTGATTTGTTACTCAATTTGACAGTGATGTACTTAGAATCCTGAGATAATGCGAAAAAAGCAATAAAAATGTATTCCAACATAATTCCTAATCCAAACGTGCAAAATGTCTAAAAATGCCTGTGGCATTGAATACATGTGAGTTTTACTAGATACAGTTGTTTTTCAATGGTTTGCAAATACTACAATGAGGTTTTACTCAATATGACTGTATACTGTAACACTCAATATGACAGTTATTTAAACATAACTCCTACACCAAACATGAAAAATGGCTAATAATGCCTGAAATAATGCATCTTTGGGAGTTTTACTCGAAACATATGCTTTTTTAAATCTTGCAAATGCAAAAAGTAGTTTTTTACTCAATATGACTATAATAGTCTTAGAATCCTGAGATAATGCGAAAAAAGCAATAAAAATGTATTCAAACATAACTTCTAAACAACAGATGCAAAATGGCTAATAATGCCCAGAGATATGTTTTTTTGTTAGTTGTACTAGAAAAATGAATTTTTGTAAGGTTTGCAAAGACACAAGTTAGTTTTTTTTATTCAATATAACAGTGTAACTGTCATACTAAATATGAAAGTTTTATAATCATAACTCCAAAACCAAATATGAAATTTGTCTTAAAAAGCCTTTAATATTGAATTTATGTAAGTTTTACCAGAATCAGGTATTTTGGAAAGAATCACAAATACAAATATTAGATTTTACTGGCCTCATATTGGTCACACTCAAAATGACAGTTTTTGAGACATAACTCCAAAAATACACATGCAAATAGTCTAATAATGCCTGAAGAAATGCATCTTCGAGGGTTTTCAAGAAAAAAAAACATTTGGTAAGGTTTGCAAAATTTGATTTGTTACTCAATTTGACAGTGATGTACTTAGAATCCTGAGATAATGCGAAAAAAGCAATAAAAATGTATTCCAACATAATTCCTAATCCAAACGTGCCAAATGTCTAAAAATGCCTGTGATGTTGAATACATGTGAGTTTTACTAGATACAGTTGTTTTTCAATGGTTTGCAAATACTAAAATGAGGTTTTACTCAATCTGTCTGTATACTGTAACACTCAATATGACAGTTATTTAAACATAACTCCTACACCACACATGAAAAATGGCTAATAATGCCTGAAATAATGCATCTTTGGGAGTTTTACTCGAAACATATGCTTTTTTAAATCTTGCAAATGCAAAAAGTAGTTTTTTAGTCAATACGACTATAATAGTCTTAGAATCCTGAGATAATGCGAAAAAAGCAATAAAAATGTATTCAAACATAACTTCTAAACAACACATGCAAAATGGCTAATAATGCCCAGAGATATGTTTTTTTGTTAGTTGTACTAGAAAAATGAATTTTTGTAAGGTTTGCAAAGATACAAGTTAGTTTTTTTATTCAATATAACAGTGTAACTGTCATACTAAATATGAAAGGTTTATAATAATAACTCCAAAACTAAATATGAAATTTGTCTTGAAAAGCCTTTAATATTGAATTTATGTAAGAGTTACCAGAATCAGGTATTTTGGAAAGAATCCCAAATACAAATATTAGATTTTACTGGCCTCATATTGGTCACACTCAAAATGACAGTTTTTGAAACATAACTCCAAAAATACACATGCAAATAGTCTAATAATGCCTGAAGAAATGCATCTTCGAGAGTTTTCCAGAAAAAAAACATTTGTTAAGGTTTGCAAAAACAAAATTTGATTTGTTACTCAATTTGACAGTGATGTACTTAGAATCCTGAGATAATGCGAAAAAAGCAATAAAAATGTATTCCAACATAATTCCTAATCCAAACGTGCAAAATGTCTAAAAATGCCTGTGACATTGATTACATGTGAGTTTTACTAGATACAGTTGTTTTTCAATGGTTTGCAAATACTACAATGAGGTTTTACTCAATATGACTGTATACTGTAACACTCAATATGACAGTTATTTAAACATTACTCCTACACCACACATGAAAAATGGCTAATAATGCCTGAAATAATGCATCTTTGGGAGTTTTACTCGAAACATATGCTTTTTTAAATCTTTCAAATGCAAAAAGTAGTTTTTTACTCAATATGACTATAATAGTCTTAGAATCCTGAGATAATGCGAAAAAAGCAATAAAAATGTATTCAAACATAACTTCTAAACAACAGATGCAAAATGGCTAATAATGCCCAGAGATATGTTTTTTTGTTAGTTGTACTAGAAAAATGAATTTTTGTAAGGTTTGCAAAGACACAAGTTAGTTTTTTTTATTCAATATAACAGTGTAACTGTCATACTAAATATGAAAGGTTTATAATCATAACTCCAAAACCAAATATGAAATTTGTCTTAAAAAGCCTTTAATATTGAATTTATGTAACTTTTACCAGAATCAGGTATTTTGGAAAGAATCACAAATACAAATATTAGATTTTACTGGCCTCATATTGGTCACACTCAAAATGACAGTTTTTGAGACATAACTCCAAAAATACACATGCAAATAGTCTAATAATGCCTGAAGAAATGCATCTTCGAGGGTTTTCCAGAAAAAAAAACATTTGGTAAGGTTTGCAAAAACAAAATTTGATTTGTTACTCAATTTGACAGTGATGTACTTAGAGTCCTGAGATAATGCGAAAAAAGCAATAAAAATGTATTCCAACATAATTCCTAATCCAAACGTGCCAAATGTCTAAAAATGCCTCTGATGTTGAATACATGTGAGTTTTACTAGATACAGTTGTTTTTCAATGGTTTGCAAATACAAAAATGAGGTTTTACTCAATCTGACTGTATACTGTAACACTCAATATGACAGTTATTTAAACATAACTCCTACACCACACATGAAAAATGGCTAATAATGCCTGAAATAATGCATCTTTGGGAGTTTTACTCGAAACATATGCTTTTTTAAATCTTGCAAATGCAAAAAGTAGTTTTTTACTCAATACGACTATAATAGTCTTACAATCCTGAGATAATGCGACAAAAAGCAATAAAACTGTATTCAAACATAACTTCTAAACAACACATGCAAAATGGCTAATAATGCCCAGAGATATTTTTTTTTGTTAGTTGTACTAGAAAAATGAATTTTTGTAAGGTTTGCAAAGACACAAGTTAGTTTTTTTATTCAATATAACAGTGTAACTGTCATACTAAATATGAAATGTTTATAATAATAAATCCAAAACTAAATATGAAATTTGTCTTGAAAAGCCTTTAATATTGAATTTATGTAAGTTTTACCAGAATCAGGTATTTTGGAAAGAATCACAAATACAAATATTAGATTTTACTGGCCTCATATTGGTCACACTCAAAATGACAGTTTTTGAGACATAACTCCAAAAATACACATGCAAATAGTCTAATAATGCCTGAAGAAATGCATCTTCGAGGGTTTTCAAGAAAAAAAAACATTTGGTAAGGTTTGCAAAATTTGATTTGTTACTCAATTTGACAGTGATGTACTTAGAATCCTGAGATAATGCGAAAAAAGCAATAAAAATGTATTCCAACATAATTCCTAATCCAAACGTGCCAAATGTCTAAAAATGCCTGTGATGTTGAATACATGTGAGTTTTACCAGATACAGTTGTTTTTCAATGGTTTGCAAATACTAAAATGAGGTTTTACTCAATCTGTCTGTATACTGTAACACTCAATATGACAGTTATTTAAACATAACTCCTACACCACACATGAAAAATGGCTAATAATGCCTGAAATAATGCATCTTTGGGAGTTTTACTCGAAACATATGCTTTTTTAAATCTTGCAAATGCAAAAAGTAGTTTTTTAGTCAATACGACTATAATAGTCTTAGAATCCTGAGATAATGCGAAAAAAGCAATAAAAATGTATTCAAACATAACTTCTAAACAACACATGCAAAATGGCTAATAATGCCCAGAGATATGTTTTTTTGTTAGTTGTACTAGAAAAATGAATTTTTGTAAGGTTTGCAAAGATACAAGTTAATTTTTTTATTCAATATAACAGTGTAACTGTCATACTAAATATGAAAGGTTTATAATAATAACTCCAAAACTAAATATGAAATTTGTCTTGAAAAGCCTTTAATATTGAATTTATGTAAGAGTTACCAGAATCAGGTATTTTGGAAAGAATCCCAAATACAAATATTAGATTTTACTGGCCTCATATTGGTCACACTCAAAATGACAGTTTTTGAAACATAACTCCAAAAATACACATGCAAATAGTCTAATAATGCCTGAAGAAATGCATCTTCGAGAGTTTTCCAGAAAAAAAACATTTGTTAAGGTTTGCAAAAACAAAATTTGATTTGTTACTCAATTTGACAGTGATGTACTTAGAATCCTGAGATAATGCGAAAAAAGCAATAAAAATGTATTCCAACATAATTCCTAATCCAAACGTGCAAAATGTCTAAAAATGCCTGTGACATTGAATACATGTGAGTTTTACTAGATACAGTTGTTTTTCAATGGTTTGCAAATACTACAATGAGGTTTTACTCAATATGACTGTATACTGTAACACTCAATATGACAGTTATTTAAACATAACTCCTACACCACACATGAAAAATGGCTAATAATGCCTGAAATAATGCATCTTTGGGAGTTTTACTCGAAACATATGCTTTTTTAAATCTTGCAAATGAAAAAGTAGTTTTTTACTCAATATGACTATAATAGTCTTAGAATCCTGAGATAATGCGAAAAAAGCAATAAAAATGTATTCAAACATAACTTCTAAACAACACCTGCAAAATGGCTAATAATGCCCAGAGATATGTTTTTTTGTTAGTTGTACTAGAAAAATGAATTTTTGTAAGGTTTGCAAAGACACAAGTTAGTTTTTTTTATTCAATATAACAGTGTAACTGTCATACTAAATATGAAAGGTTTATAATCATAACTCCAAAACCAAATATGAAATTTGTCTTAAAAAGCCTTTAATATTGAATTTATGTAAGTTTTACCAGAATCGGGTATTTTGGAAAGAATCACAAATACAAATATTAGATTTTACTGGCCTCATATTGGTCACACTCAAAATGACAGTTTTTGAGACATAACTCCAAAAATACACATGCAAATAGTGTAATAATGCCTGAAGAAATGCATCTTCGAGGGTTTTCCAGAAAAAAAAACATTTGGTAAGGTTTGCAAAAACAAAATTTGATTTGTTACTCAATTTGACAGTGATGTACTTAGAATCCTGAGATAATGCGAAAAAAGCAATAAAAATGTATTCCAACATAATTCCTAATCCAAACGTGCCAAATGTCTAAAAATGCCTCTGATGTTGAATACATGTGAGTTTTACTAGATACAGTTGTTTTTCAATGGTTTGCAAATACAAAAATGAGGTTTTACTCAATCTGACTGTATACTGTAACACTCAATATGACAGTTATTTAAACATAACTCCTACACCACACATGAAAAATGGCTAATAATGCCTGAAATAATGCATCTTTGGGAGTTTTACTCGAAACATATGCTTTTTTAAATCTTGCAAATGCAAAAAGTAGTTTTTTACTCAATACGACTATAATAGTCTTACAATCCTGAGATAATGCGACAAAAAGCAATAAAACTGTATTCAAACATAACTTCTAAACAACACATGCAAAATGGCTAATAATGCCCAGAGATATTTTTTTTTGTTAGTTGTACTAGAAAAATGAATTTTTGTAAGGTTTGCAAAGACACAAGTTAGTTTTTTTATTCAATATAACAGTGTAACTGTCATACTAAATATGAAAGGTTTATAATAATAAATCCAAAACTAAATATGAAATTTGTCTTGAAAAGCCTTTAATATTGAATTTATGTAAGAGTTACCAGAATCAGGTATTTTGGAAAGAATCCCAAATACAAATATTAGATTTTACTGGCCTCATATTGGTCACACTCAAAATGACAGTTTTTGAAACATAACTCCAAAAATACACATGCAAATAGTCTAATAATGCCTGAAGAAATGCATCTTCGAGAGTTTTCCAGAAAAAAAACATTTGGCAAGGTTTGCAAAATTTGATTTGTTACTCAATTTGACAGTGATGTACTTAGAATCCTGAGATAATGCGAAAAAAGCAATAAAAATGTATTCCAACATAATTCCTAATCCAAACGTGCAAAATGTCTAAAAATGCCTGTGACATTGAATACATGTGAGTTTTACTAGATACAGTTGTTTTTCAATGGTTTGCAAATACTACAATGAGGTTTTACTCAATATGACTGTATACTGTAACACTCAATATGACAGTTATTTAAACATAACTCCTACACCACACATGAAAAATGGCTAATAATGCCTGAAATAATGCATCTTTGGGAGTTTTACTCGAAACATATGCTTTTTTAAATCTTGCAAATGAAAAAGTAGTTTTTTACTCAATATGACTATAATAGTCTTAGAATCCTGAGATAATGCGAAAAAAGCAATAAAAATGTATTCAAACATAACTTCTAAACAACACCTGCAAAATGGCTAATAATGCCCAGAGATATGTTTTTTTGTTAGTTGTACTAGAAAAATGAATTTTTGTAAGGTTTGCAAAGACACAAGTTAGTTTTTTTTATTCAATATAACAGTGTAACTGTCATACTAAATATGAAAGGTTTATAATCATAACTCCAAAACCAAATATGAAATTTGTCTTAAAAAGCCTTTAATATTGAATTTATGTAAGTTTTACCAGAATCAGGTATTTTGCAAAGAATCACAAATACAAATATTAGATTTTACTGGCCTCATATTGGTCACACTCAAAATGACAGTTTTTGAGACATAACTCCAAAAATACACATGCAAATAGTCTAATAATGCCTGAAGAAATGCATCTTCGAGGGTTTTCCAGAAAAAAAACATTTGGTAAGGTTTGCAAAAACAAAATTTGATTTGTTACTCAATTTGACAGTGATGTACTTAGAATCCTGAGATAATGCGAAAAAAGCAATAAAAATGTATTCCAACATAATTCCTAATCCAAACGTGCAAAATGTCTAAAAATGCCTGTGGCATTGAATACATGTGAGTTTTACTAGATACAGTTGTTTTTCAATGGTTTGCAAATACTACAATGAGGTTTTACTCAATATGACTGTATACTGTAACACTCAATATGACAGTTATTTAAACATAACTCCTACACCAAACATGAAAAATGGCTAATAATGCCTGAAATAATGCATCTTTGGGAGTTTTACTCGAAACATATGCTTTTTTAAATCTTGCAAATGCAAAAAGTAGTTTTTTACTCAATATGACTATAATAGTCTTAGAATCCTGAGATAATGCGAAAAAAGCAATAAAAATGTATTCAAACATAACTTCTAAACAACAGATGCAAAATGGCTAATAATGCCCAGAGATATGTTTTTTTGTTAGTTGTACTAGAAAAATGAATTTTTGTAAGGTTTGCAAAGACACAAGTTAGTTTTTTTTATTCAATATAACAGTGTAACTGTCATACTAAATATGAAAGTTTTATAATCATAACTCCAAAACCAAATATGAAATTTGTCTTAAAAAGCCTTTAATATTGAATTTATGTAAGTTTTACCAGAATCAGGTATTTTGGAAATAATCACAAATACAAATATTAGATTTTACTGGCCTCATATTGGTCACGCTCAAAATGACAGTTTTTGAGACATAACTCCAAAAATACACATGCAAATAGTCTAATAATGCCTGAAGAAATGCATCTTTGAGGGTTTTCCAGAAAAAAAAACATTTGGTAAGGTTTGCAAAATTTGATTTGTTACTCAATTTGACAGTGATGTACTTAGAATCCTGAGATAATGCGAAAAAAGCAATAAAAATGTATTCCAACATAATTCCTAATCCAAACGTGCCAAATGTCTAAAAATGCCTGTGATGTTGAATACATGTGAGTTTTACTAGATACAGTTGTTTTTCAATGGTTTGCAAATACAAAAATGAGGTTTTACTCAATATGACTGTATACTGTAACACTCAATATGACAGTTATTTAAACATAACTCCTACACCACACATGAAAAATGGCTAATAATGCCTGAAATAATGCATCTTTGGGAGTTTTACTCGAAACATATGCTTTTTTAAATCTTGCAAATGCAAAAAGTAGTTTTTTACTCATTATGACTATAATAGTCTTAGAATCCTGAGATAATGCGAAAAAAGCAATAAAAATGTATTCAAACATAACTTCTAAACAACAGATGCAAAATGGCTAATAATGCCCAGAGATATGTTTTTTTGTTAGTTGTACTAGAAAAATGAATTTTTGTAAGGTTTGCAAAGACACAAGTTAGTTTTTTTATTCAATATAAACAGTGTAACTGTCACACTAAATATGAAAGGTTTATAATCATAACTCCAAAACCAAATATGAAATTTGTCTTAAAAAGCCTTTAATATTGAATTTATGTAAGTTTTACCAGAATCAGGTATTTTGGAAAGAATCACAAATACAAATATTAGATTTTACTGGCCTCATATTGGTCACACTCAAAATGACAGTTTTTGAGACATAACTCCAAAAATACACATGCAAATAGTCTAATAATGCCTGAAGAAATGCATCTTCGAGGGTTTTCCAGAAAAAAAAACATTTGGTAAGGTTTGCAAAAACAAAATTTGATTTGTTACTCAATTTGACAGTGATGTACTTAGAATCCTGAGATAATGCGAAAAAAGCAATAAAAATGTATTCCAACATAATTCCTAATCCAAACGTGCCAAATGTCTAAAAATGCCTGTGATGTTGAATACATGTGAGTTTTACTAGATACAGTTGTTTTTCAATGGTTTGCAAATACAAAAATGAGGTTTTACTCAATCTGACTGTATACTGTAACACTCAATATGACAGTTATTTAAACATAACTCCTACACCACACATGAAAAATGGCTAATAATGCCTGAAATAATGCATCTTTGGGAGTTTTACTCGAAACATATGCTTTTTTAAATCTTGCAAATGCAAAAAGTAGTTTTTTACTGAATATGACTATAATAGTCTTACAATCCTGAGATAATGCGAAAAAAGCAATAAAAATGTATTCAAACATAACTTCTAAACAACACATGCAAAATGGCTAATAATGCCCAGAGATATTTTTTTTTGTTAGTTGTACTAGAAAAATGAATTTTTGTAAGGTTTGCAAAGACACAAGTTAGTTTTTTTATTCAATATAACAGTGTAACTGTCATACTAAATATGAAAGGTTTATAATAATAACTCCAAAACTAAATATGAAATTTGTCTTGAAAAGCCTTTAATATTGAATTTATGTAAGAGTTACCAGAATCAGGTATTTTGGAAAGAATCCCAAATACAAATATTAGATTTTACTGGCCTCATATTGGTCACACTCAAAATGACAGTTTTTGAAACATAACTCCAAAAATACACATGCAAATAGTCTAATAATGCCTGAAGAAATGCATCTTCGAGAGTTTTCCAGAAAAAAAACATTTGGTAAGGTTTGCAAAATTTGATTTGTTACTCAATTTGACAGTGATGTACTTAGAATCCTGAGATAATGCGAAAAAAGCAATAAAAATGTATTCCAACATAATTCCTAATCCAAACGTGCAAAATGTCTAAAAATGCCTGTGACATTGAATACATGTGAGTTTTACTAGATACAGTTGTTTTTCAATGGTTTGCAAATACTACAATGAGGTTTTACTCAATATGACTGTATACTGTAACACTCAATATGACAGTTATTTAAACATAACTCCTATACTAAATATGAAAGGTTTATAATCATAACTCCAAAACCAAATATGAAATTTGTCTTAAAAAGCCTTTAATATTGAATTTATGTAAGTTTTACCAGAATCGGGTATTTTGGAAAGAATCACAAATACAAATATTAGATTTTACTGGCCTCATATTGGTCACACTCAAAATGACAGTTTTTGAGACATAACTCCAAAAATACACATGCAAATAGTCTAATAATGCCTGAAGAAATGCATCTTCGAGGGTTTTCCAGAAAAAAAACATTTGGTAAGGTTTGCAAAAACAAAATTTGATTTGTTACTCAATTTGACAGTGATGTACTTAGAATCCTGAGATAATGCGAAAAAAGCAATAAAAATGTATTCCAACATAATTCCTAATCCAAACGTGCCAAATGTCTAAAAATGCCTGTGATGTTGAATACATGTGAGTTTTACTAGATACAATTGTTTTTCAATGGTTTGCAAATACAAAAATGAGGTTTTACTCAATATGACTGTATACTGTAACACTCAATATGACAGTTATTTAAACATAACTCCTACACCACACATGAAAAATGGCTAATAATGCCTGAAATAATGCATCTTTGGGAGTTTTACTCGAAACATATGCTTTTTTAAATCTTGCAAATGCAAAAAGTAGTTTTTTACTCAATATGACTATAATAGTCTTAGAATCCTGAGATAATGCGAAAAAAGCAATAAAAATGTATTCAAACATAACTTCTAAACACCAGATGCAAAATGGCTAATAATGCCCAGAGATATGTTTTTTTGTTAGTTGTACTAGAAAAATGAATTTTTGTAAGGTTTGCAAAGACACAAGTTAGTTTTTTTTATTCAATATAACAGTGTAACTGTCATACTAAATATGAAAGTTTTATAATCATAACTCCAAAACCAAATATGAAATTTGTCTTAAAAAGCCTTTAATATTGAATTTATGTAAGTTTTAGCAGAATCAGGTATTTTGGAAAGAATCACAAATACAAATATTAGATTTTACTGGCCTCATATTGGTCACACTCAAAATGACAGTTTTTGAGACATAACTCCAAAAATACACATGCAAATAGTCTAATAATGCCTGAAGAAATGCATCTTCGAGGGTTTTCCAGAAAAAAAAACATTTGGTAAGGTTTGCAAAAACAAAATTTGATTTGTTACTCAATTTGACAGTGATGTACTTAGAATCCTGAGATAATGCGAAAAAAGCAATAAAAATGTATTCCAACATAATTCCTAATCCAAACGTGCCAAATGTCTAAAAATGCCTGTGATGTTGAATACATGTGAGTTTTACTAGATACAGTTGTTTTTCAATGGTTTGCAAATACAAAAATGAGGTTTTACTCAATCTGACTGTATACTGTAACACTCAATATGACAGTTATTTAAACATAACTCCTACACCACACATGAAAAATGGCTAATAATGCCTGAAATAATGCATCTTTGGGAGTTTTACTCGAAACATATGCTTTTTTAAATCTTGCAAATGCAAAAAGTAGTTTTTTACTCAATACGACTATAATAGTCTTACAATCCTGAGATAATGCGAAAAAAGCAATAAAAATGTATTCAAACATAACTTCTAAACAACACATGCAAACTGGCTAATAATGCCCAGAGATATGTTTTTTTGTTAGTTGTACTAGAAAAATGAATTTTTGTAAGGTTTGCAAAGACACAAGTTAGTTTTTTTATTCAATATAACAGTGTAACTGTCATACTAAATATGAAAGGTTTATAATAATAACTCCAAAACTAAATATGAAATTTGTCTTGAAAAGCCTTTAATATTGAATTTATGTAAGAGTTACCAGAATCAGGTATTTTGGAAAGAATCCCAAATACAAATATTAGATTTTACTGGCCTCATATTGGTCACACTCAAAATGACAGTTTTTGAAACATAACTCCAAAAATACACATGCAAATAGTCTAATAATGCCTGAAGAAATGCATCTTCGAGAGTTTTCCAGAAAAAAAACATTTGGTAAGGTTTGCAAAATTTTATTTGTTACTCAATTTGACAGTGATGTACTTAGAATCCTGAGATAATGCGAAAAAAGCAATAAAAATGTATTCCAACATAATTCCTAATCCAAACGTGCAAAATGTCTAAAAATGCCTGTGACATTGAATACATGTGAGTTTTACTAGATACAGTTGTTTTTCAATGGTTTGCAAATACTACAATGAGGTTTTACTCAATATGACTGTATACTGTAACACTCAATATGACAGTTATTTAAACATAACTCCTACACCACACATGAAAAATGGCTAATAATGCCTGAAATAATGCATCTTTGGGAGTTTTACTCGAAACATATGCTTTTTTAAATCTTGCAAATGCAAAAAGTAGTTTTTTACTCAATACGACTATAATAGTCTTACAATCCTGAGATAATGCGAAAAAAGCAATAAAAATGTATTCAAACATAACTTCTAAACAACACATGCAAAATGGCTAATAATGCCCAGAGATATTTTTTTTTGTTAGTTGTACTAGAAAAATGAATTTTTGTAAGGTTTGCAAAGACACAAGTTAGTTTTTTTATTCAATATAACAGTGTAACTGTCATACTAAATATGAAAGGTTTATAATAATAACTCCAAAACTAAATATGAAATTTGTCTTGAAAAGCCTTTAATATTGAATTTATGTAAGAGTTACCAGAATCAGGTATTTTGGAAAGAATCCCAAATACAAATATTAGATTTTACTGGCCTCATATTGGTCACACTCAAAATGACAGTTTTTGAAACATAACTCCAAAAATACACATGCAAATAGTCTAATAATGCCTGAAGAAATGCATCTTCGAGAGTTTTCCAGAAAAAAAACATTTGTTAAGGTTTGCAAAAACAAAATTTGATTTGTTACTCAATTTGACAGTGATGTACTTAGAATCCTGAGATAATGCGAAAAAAGCAATAAAAATGTATTCCAACATAATTCCTAATCCAAACGTGCAAAATGTCTAAAAATGCCTGTGGCATTGAATACATGTGAGTTTTACTAGATACAGTTGTTTTTCAATGGTTTGCAAATACTACAATGAGGTTTTACTCAATATGACTGTATACTGTAACACTCAATATGACAGTTATTTTAAACATAACTCCTACACCAAACATGAAAAATGGCTAATAATGCCTGAAATAATGCATCTTTGGGAGTTTTACTCGAAACATATGCTTTTTTAAATCTTGCAAATGCAAAAAGTAGTTTTTTACTCAATATGACTATAATAGTCTTAGAATCCTGAGATAATGCGAAAAAAGCAATAAAAATGTATTCAAACATAACTTCTAAACAACAGATGCAAAATGGCTAATAATGCCCAGAGATATGTTTTTTTGTTAGTTGTACTAGAAAAATGAATTTTTGTAAGGTTTGCAAAGACACAAGTTAGTTTTTTGTATTCAATATAACAGTGTAACTGTCATACTAAATATGAAAGTTTTATAATCATAACTCCAAAACCAAATATGAAATTTGTCTTAAAAAGCCTTTAATATTGAATTTATGTAAGTTTTACCAGAATCAGGTATTTTGGAAAGAATCACAAATACAAATATTAGATTTTACTGGCCTCATATTGGTCACACTCAAAATGACAGTTTTTGAGACATAACTCCAAAAATACACATGCAAATAGTCTAATAATGCCTGAAGAAATGCATCGTCGAGGGTTTTCCAGAAAAAAAAAACATTTGGTAAGGTTTGCAAAAACAAATTTGATTTGTTACTCAATTTGACAGTGATGTACTTAGAATCCTGAGATAATGCGAAAAAAAGCAATAAAAATGTATTCCAACATAATTCCTAATCCAAACGTGCCAAATGTCTAAAAATGCCTGTGATGTTGAATACATGTGAGTTTTACTAGATATAGTTGTTTTTCAATGGTTTGCAAATACAAAAATGAGGTTTTACTCAATCTGTCTGTATACTGTAACACTCAATATGACAGTTATTTAAACATAACTCCTACACCACACATGAAAAATGGCTAATAATGCCTGAAATAATGCATCTTTGGGAGTTTTACTCGAAACATATGCTTTTTTAAATCTTGCAAATGCAAAAAGTAGTTTTTTACTCAATACGACTATAATAGTCTTAGAATCCTGAGACAATGCGAAAAAAGCAATAAAAATGTATTCAAACATAACTTCTAAACAACACATGCAAAATGGCTAATAATGCCCAGAGATATGTTTTTTTTGTTAGTTGTACTAGAAAAATGAATTTTTGTAAGGTTTGCAAAGATACAAGTTAGTTTTTTTATTCAATATAACAGTGTAACTGTCATACTAATATGAAAGGTTTATAATAATAACTCCAAAACTAAATATGAAATTTGTCTTGAAAAGCCTTTAATATTGAATTTATGTAAGAGTTACCAGAATCAGGTATTTTGGAAAGAATCCCAAATACAAATATTAGATTTTACTGGCCTCATATTGGTCACACTCAAAATGACAGTTTTTGAAACATAACTCCAAAAATACACATGCAAATAGTCTAATAATGCCTGAAGAAATGCATCTTCGAGAGTTTTCCAGAAAAAAAACATTTGTTAAGGTTTGCAAAAACAAAATTTGATTTGTTACTCAATTTGACAGTGATGTACTTAGAATCCTGAGATAATGCGAAAAAAGCAATAAAAATGTATTCCAACATAATTCCTAATCCAAACGTGCAAAATGTCTAAAAATGCCTGTGGCATTGAATACATGTGAGTTTTACTAGATACAGTTGTTTTTCAATGGTTTGCAAATACTACAATGAGGTTTTACTCAATATGACTGTATACTGTAACACTCAATATGACAGTTATTTAAACATAACTCCTACACCAAACATGAAAAATGGCTAATAATGCCTGAAATAATGCATCTTTGGGAGTTTTACTCGAAACATATGCTTTTTTAAATCTTGCAAATGCAAAAAGTAGTTTTTTACTCAATACGACTATAATAGTCTTACAATCCTGAGATAATGCGAAAAAAGCAATAAAAATGTATTCAAACATAACTTCTAAACAACACATGCAAAATGGCTAATAATGCCCAGAGATATTTTTTTTTGTTAGTTGTACTAGAAAAATGAATTTTTGTAAGGTTTGCAAAGACACAAGTTAGTTTTTTTATTCAATATAACAGTGTAACTGTCATACTAAATATGAAAGGTTTATAATAATAACTCCAAAACTAAATATGAAATTTGTCTTGAAAAGCCTTTAATATTGAATTTATGTAAGAGTTACCAGAATCAGGTATTTTGGAAAGAATCCCAAATACAAATATTAGATTTTACTGGCCTCATATTGGTCACACTCAAAATGACAGTTTTTGAAACATAACTCCAAAAATACACATGCAAATAGTCTAATAATGCCTGAAGAAATGCATCTTCGAGAGTTTTCCAGAAAAAAAACATTTGTTAAGGTTTGCAAAAACAAAATTTGATTTGTTTACTCAATTTGACAGTGATGTACTTAGAATCCTGAGATAATGCGAAAAAAGCAATAAAAATGTATTCCAACATAATTCCTAATCCAAACGTGCAAAATGTCTAAAAATGCCTGTGGCATTGAATACATGTGAGTTTTACTAGATACAGTTGTTTTTCAATGGTTTGCAAATACTACAATGAGGTTTTACTCAATATGACTGTATACTGTAACACTCAATATGACAGTTATTTAAACATAACTCCTACACCAAACATGAAAAATGGCTAATAATGCCTGAAATAATGCATCTTTGGGAGTTTTACTCGAAACATATGCTTTTTTAAATCTTGCAAATGCAAAAAGTAGTTTTTTACTCAATATGACTATAATAGTCTTAGAATCCTGAGATAATGCGAAAAAAGCAATAAAAATGTATTCAAACATAACTTCTAAACAACAGATGCAAAATGGCTAATAATGCCCAGAGATATGTTTTTTTGTTAGTTGTACTAGAAAAATGAATTTTTGTAAGGTTTTGCAAAGACACAAGTTAGTTTTTTGTATTCAATATAACAGTGTAACTGTCATACTAAATATGAAAGTTTTATAATCATAACTCCAAAACCAAATATGAAATTTGTCTTAAAAAGCCTTTAATATTGAATTTATGTAAGTTTTACCAGAATCAGGTATTTTGGAAAGAATCACAAATACAAATATTAGATTTTACTGGCCTCATATTGGTCACACTCAAAATGACAGTTTTTGAGACATAACTCCAAAAATACACATGCAAATAGTCTAATAATGCCTGAAGAAATGCATCGTCGAGGGTTTTCCAGAAAAAAAAACATTTGGTAAGGTTTGCAAAACAAAATTTGATTTGTTACTCAATTTGACAGTGATGTACTTAGAATCCTGAGATAATGCGAAAAAAGCAATAAAAATGTATTCCAACATAATTCCTAATCCAAACGTGCCAAATGTCTAAAAATGCCTGTGATGTTGAATACATGTGAGTTTTACTAGATATAGTTGTTTTTCAATGGTTTGCAAATACAAAAATGAGGTTTTACTCAATCTGTCTGTATACTGTAACACTCAATATGACAGTTATTTAAACATAACTCCTACACCACACATGAAAAATGGCTAATAATGCCTGAAATAATGCATCTTTGGGAGTTTTACTCGAAACATATGCTTTTTTAAATCTTGCAAATGCAAAAAGTAGTTTTTTACTCAATACGACTATAATAGTCTTAGAATCCTGAGACAATGCGAAAAAAGCAATAAAAATGTATTCAAACATAACTTCTAAACAACACATGCAAAATGGCTAATAATGCCCAGAGATATGTTTTTTTGTTAGTTGTACTAGAAAAATGAATTTTTGTAAGGTTTGCAAAGATACAAGTTAGTTTTTTTATTCAATATAACAGTGTAACTGTCATACTAAATATGAAAGGTTTATAATAATAACTCCAAAACTAAATATGAAATTTGTCTTGAAAAGCCTTTAATATTGAATTTATGTAAGAGTTACCAGAATCAGGTATTTTGGAAAGAATCCCAAATACAAATATTAGATTTTACTGGCCTCATATTGGTCACACTCAAAATGACAGTTTTGAAACATAACTCCAAAAATACACATGCAAATAGTCTAATAATGCCTGAAGAAATGCATCTTCGAGAGTTTTCCAGAAAAAAAACATTTGTTAAGGTTTGCAAAAACAAAATTTGATTTGTTACTCAATTTGACAGTGATGTACTTAGAATCCTGAGATAATGCGAAAAAAGCAATAAAAATGTATTCCAACATAATTCCTAATCCAAACGTGCAAAATGTCTAAAAATGCCTGTGCATTGAATACATGTGAGTTTTACTAGATACAGTTGTTTTTCAATGGTTTGCAAATACTACAATGAGGTTTTACTCAATATGACTGTATACTGTAACACTCAATATGACAGTTATTTAAACATAACTCCTACACCAAACATGAAAAATGGCTAATAATGCCTGAAATAATGCATCTTTGGGAGTTTTACTCGAAACATATGCTTTTTTAATCTTGCAAATGCAAAAAGTAGTTTTTTACTCAATATGACTATAATAGTCTTAGAATCCTGAGATAATGCGAAAAAATCAATAAAAATGTATTCAAACATAACTTCTAAACAACAGATGCAAAATGGCTAATAATGCCCAGAGATATGTTTTTTTGTTAGTTGTACTAGAAAAATGAATTTTTGTAAGGTTTGCAAAGACACAAGTTAGTTTTTTGTATTCAATATAACAGTGTAACTGTCATACTAAATATGAAAGTTTTATAATCATAACTCCAAAACCAAATATGAAATTTGTCTTAAAAAGCCTTTAATATTGAATTTATGTAAGTTTTACCAGAATCAGGTATTTTGGAAAGAATCACAAATACAAATATTAGATTTTACTGGCCTCATATTGGTCACACTCAAAATGACAGTTTTTGAGACATAACTCCAAAAATACACATGCAAATAGTCTAATAATGCCTGAAGAAATGCATCTTCGAGGGTTTTCCAGAAAAAAAAACATTTGGTAAGGTTTGCAAAAACAAAATTTGATTTGTTACTCAATTTGACAGTGATGTACTTAGAATCCTGAGATAATGCGAAAAAAGCAATAAAAATGTATTCCAA
>NW_026907232.1:0-61057 GCF_033978795.1 Nerophis ophidion | reverse complement strand
AGCCGCGGGAACACCGGGAATGACCAAAAGGCACCCAGAAGTGAACCATCAAAACTGGGGGACAATTTGAGAAAAAGTTGGAAAAAGGTCCGAAATTGTTTAAAAATCCTACCCAGGATGGAGTTCCACAAGTCCCGCAGCGAGCTGCACGAGCCGCAGGAACACCGGGAATGACCAAAAGGCACCCAGAAGTGAACCATCAAAAGTGGGGGACAATTTGAGAAAAAGTTGGAAAAAAGGTCCGAAATTGATTAAAAATCCTACCCAGGATGGAGTTCCAGAAGCCCCGCAGCGAGCCGCGCGAGCCGCAAGAACACCGGGAATGACCAAAAGGCACCCAGAAGTGAACCAGCGAAAGTGGGGGAAAAATGGAGGAAAAGGAGGAAAAAGTACCAAATTGTTTAAAAATCCTACCCAGGATGGAGTTCCAGAAGTCCCGCAGCGAGCTGCACGAGCCGCAGGAACACCGGGAATGACCAAAAGGCACCCAGAAGTGAACCATCAAAAGTGGGGGACAATTTGAGAAAAAGTTGGAAAAATGTCCGAAATTGATTAAAAATCCTACCCAGGATGGAGTTCCACAAGTCCCGCAGCGAGCTGCACGAGCCGCAGGAACACCGGGAATGACCAAAAGGCACCCAGAAGTGAACCATCAAAAGTGGGGGACAATTTGAGAAAATGTTGGAAAAAGGTCCGAAATTGATTAAAAATCCTACCCAGGATGGAGTTCCAGAAGCCCCGCAGCGAGCTGCACGAGCCGCAGGAACACCGGGAATGACCAAAAGGCACCCAGAAGTGAACCAGCGAAAGTGGGGGAAAAATGGAGGAAAAGGAGGAAAAAGTACCAAATTGTTTAAAAATCCTACCCAGGATGGAGTTCCAGAAGTCCCGCAGCGAGCTGCCCGAGCCGCGGGAACACCGGGAATGACCAAAAGGCACCCAGAAGTGAACCAGCGAAAGTGGGGGAAAAATGGAGGAAAAGGAGGAAAAAGTACCAAATTGTTTAAAAATCCTACCCAGGATGGAGTTCCAGAAGTCCCGCAGCGAGCTGCACGAGCCGCAGGAACACCGGGAATGACCAAAAGGCACCCAGAAGTGAACCATCAAAAGTGGGGGACAATTTGAGAAAAAGTTGGAAAAAAGGTCCGAAATTGATTAAAAATCCTACCCAGGATGGAGTTCCAGAAGCCCCGCAGCGAGCTGCGCGAGCCGCAAGAACACCGGGAATGACCAAAAGGCACCCAGAAGTGAACCATCAAAAGTGGGGGACAATTTGAGAAAAAGTTGGAAAAAGGTCCGAAATTGATTAAAAATCCTACCCAGGATGGAGTTCCACAAGTCCCGCAGCGAGCTGCACGAGCCGCAGGAACACCGGGAATGACCAAAAGGCACCCAGAAGTGAACCATCAAAAGTGGGGGACAATTTGAGAAAAAGTTGGAAAAAGGTCCGAAATTGTTTAAAAATCCTACCCAGGATGGAGTTCCAGAAGTCCCGCAGCGAGCTGCACGAGCCGCAGGAACACCGGGAATGACCAAAAGGCACCCAGAAGTGAACCATCAAAACTGGGGGACAATTTGAGAAAAAGTTGGAAAAAGGTCCGAAATTGTTTAAAAATCCTACCCAGGATGGAGTTCCAGAAGTCCCGCAGCGAGCTGCACGAGCCGCAGGAACACCGGGAATGACCAAAAGGCACCCAGAAGTGAACCATCAAAAGTGGGGGACAATTTGACAAAAAGTTGGAAAAAGGTCCGAAATTGATTAAAAATCCTACCCAGGATGGAGTTCCACAAGTCCCGCAGCGAGCTGCGCGAGCTCCGGGACCCCCGGGAATGACCAAAAGGCACCCAGAAGTGAACCATCAAAAGTGGGGGACAATTTGAGAAAAAGTTGGAAAAAGGTCCGAAATTGTTTAAAAATCCTACCCAGGATGGAGTTCCAGAAGCCCCGCAGCGAGCTGCGCGAGCCGCAAGAACACCGGGAATGACCAAAAGGCACCCAGAAGTGAACCATCAAAAGTGGGGGACAATTTGAGAAAAAGTTGGAAAAAGGTCCGAAATTGATTAAAAATCCTACCCAGGATGGAGTTCCACAAGTCCCGCAGCGAGCTGCACGAGCCGCAGGAACACCGGGAATGACCAAAAGGCACCCAGAAGTGAACCATCAAAAGTGGGGGACAATTTGAGAAAATGTTGGAAAAAGGTCCGAAATTGATTAAAAATCCTACCCAGGATGGAGTTCCAGAAGCCCCGCAGCGAGCTGCACGAGCCGCAGGAACACCGATAATGAACAAAAGGCACCCAGAAGTGAACCAGCGAAAGTAGGGGAAAAATGGAGGAGAAGGAGGAAAAAGTACCAAATTGTTTAAAAATCCTACCCAGGATGGAGTTCCAGAAGTCCCGCAGCGAGCTGCACGAGCCGCAGGAACACCGGGAATGACCAAAAGGCACCCAGAAGTGAACCAGCGAAAGTGGGGGAAAAATGGAGGAAAAGGAGGAAAAAGTACCAAATTGTTTAAAAATCCTACCCAGGATGGAGTTCCACAAGTCCCGCAGCGAGCTGCACGAGCCGCAGGAACACCGGGAATGACCAAAAGGCACCCAGAAGTGAACCAGCGAAAGTGGGGGACAATTTGAGAAAAAGTTGGAAAAAGGTCCGAAATTGATTAAAAATCCTACCCAGGATGGAGTTCCAGAAGCCCCGCAGCGAGCTGCGCGAGCCGCAGGAACACCGGGAATGACCAAAAGGCACCCAGAAGTGAACCATCAAAAGTGGGGGACAATTTGAGAAAAAGTTGGAAAAAGGTCCGAAATTGATTAAAAATCCTACCCAGGATGGAGTTCCAGAAGCCCCGCAGCGAGCTGCGCGAGCCGCAGGAACACCGGGAATGACCAAAAGGCACCCAGAAGTGAACCATCAAAAGTGGGGGACAATTTGAGAAAAAGTTGGAAAAAGGTCCGAAATTGATTAAAAATCCTACCCAGGATGGAGTTCCAGAAGTCCCGCAGCGAGCTGCACGAGCCGCGGGAACACCGGGAATGACCAAAAGGCACCCAGAAGCGAACCAGCGAAAGTGGGGGAAAAATGGAGGAAAAGGAGGAAAAAGTACCAAATTGTTTAAAAATCCTACCCAGGATGGAGTTCCACAAGTCCCGCAGCGAGCTGCACGAGCCGCAGGAACACCGGGAATGACCAAAAGGCACCCAGAAGCGAACCAGCGAAAGTGGGGGAAAAATGGAGGAAAAGGAGGAAAAAGTACCAAATTGTTTAAAAATCCTACCCAGGATGGAGTTCCACAAGTCCCGCAGCGAGCTGCACGAGCCGCAGGAACACCGGGAATGACCAAAAGGCACCCAGAAGCGAACCAGCGAAAGTGGGGGAAAAATGGAGGAAAAGGAGGAAAAAGTACCAAATTGTTTAAAAATCCTACCCAGGATGGAGTTCCACAAGTCCCGCAGCGAGCTGCACGAGCCGCAGGAACACCGGGAATGACCAAAAGGCACCCAGAAGCGAACCAGCGAAAGTGGGGAAAAATGGAGGAAAAGGAGGAAAAAGTACCAAATTGTTTAAAAATCCTACCCAGGATGGAGTACCACAAGTCCCGCAGCGAGCTGCACGAGCCGCAGGAACACCGGGAATGACCAAAAGGCACCCAGAAGCGAACCAGCCAAAGTGGGGGAAAAATGGAGGAAAAGGAGGAAAAAGTACCAAATTGTTTAAAAATCCTACCCAGGATGGAGTTCCACAAGTCCCGCAAAGAGCTGCACGAGCCGCAGGAACACCGGGAATGACCAAAAGGCACCCAGAAGTGAACCAGCGAAAGTGGGGGAAAAATGGAGGAAAAGGAGGAAAAAGTACCAAATTGTTTAAAAATCCTACCCAGGATGGAGTTCCACAAGTCCCGCAGCGAGCTGCACGAGCCGCAGGAACACCGGGAATGACCAAAAGGCACCCAGAAGCGAACCAGCGAAAGTGGGGGAAAAATGGAGGAAAAGGAGGAAAAAGTACCAAATTGTTTAAAAATCCTACCCAGGATGGAGTTCCACAAGTCCCGCAGCGAGCTGCACGAGCCGCAGGAACACCGGGAATGACCAAAAGATACCCAGAAGCGAACCAGCGAAAGTGGGGGAAAAATGGAGGAAAAGGAGGAAAAAGTACCAAATTGTTTAAAAATCCTACCCAGGATGGAGTTCCACAAGCCCCGCAGCGAGCTGCACGAGCCGCAGGAACACCGGGAATGACCAAAA
This sequence comes from Nerophis ophidion, assembly GCF_033978795.1. Taxonomy (NCBI): domain Eukaryota; kingdom Metazoa; phylum Chordata; class Actinopteri; order Syngnathiformes; family Syngnathidae; genus Nerophis; species Nerophis ophidion. The sequence continues at coordinate 56,812 of NW_026907232.1, read as the reverse complement.
GGCACCCAGAAGTGAACCATCAAAAGTGGGGGACAATTTGAGAAAAAGTTGGAAAAAGGTCCGAAATTGATTAAAAATCCTACCCAGGATGGAGTTCCACAAGTCCCGCAGCGAGCTGCACGAGCCGCAGGAACACCGGGAATGACCAAAAGGCACCCAGAAGCGAACCAGCCAAAGTGGGGGAAAAATGGAGGAAAAGGAGGAAAAAGTACCAAATTGTTTAAAAATCCTACCCAGGATGGAGTTCCACAAGTCCCGCAAAGAGCTGCACGAGCCGCAGGAACACCGGGAATGACCAAAAGGCACCCAGAAGTGAACCAGCGAAAGTGGGGGAAAAATGGAGGAAAAGGAGGAAAAAGTACCAAATTGTTTAAAAATCCTACCCAGGATGGAGTTCCACAAGTCCCGCAGCGAGCTGCACGAGCCGCAGGAACACCGGGAATGACCAAAAGGCACCCAGAAGCGAACCAGCGAAAGTGGGGGAAAAATGGAGGAAAAGGAGGAAAAAGTACCAAATTGTTTAAAAATCCTACCCAGGATGGAGTTCCACAAGTCCCGCAGCGAGCTGCACGAGCCGCAGGAACACCGGGAATGACCAAAAGATACCCAGAAGCGAACCAGCGAAAGTGGGGGAAAAATGGAGGAAAAGGAGGAAAAAGTACCAAATTGTTTAAAAATCCTACCCAGGATGGAGTTCCACAAGCCCCGCAGCGAGCTGCACGAGCCGCAGGAACACCGGGAATGACCAAAAGGCACCCAGAAGTGAACCATCAAAAGTGGGGGACAATTTGAGAAAAAGTTGGAAAAAGGTCCGAAATTGTTTAAAAATCCTACCCAGGATGGAGTTCCACAAGTCCCGCAGCGAGCTGCACGAGCCGCAGGAACACCGGGAATGACCAAAAGGCACCCAGAAGTGAACCATCAAAAGTGGGGGACAATTTGAGAAAAAGTTGGAAAAAAGGTCCGAAATTGATTAAAAATCCTACCCAGGATGGAGTTCCAGAAGCCCCGCAGCGAGCCGCGCGAGCCGCAAGAACACCGGGAATGACCAAAAGGCACCCAGAAGTGAACCAGCGAAAGTGGGGGAAAAATGGAGGAAAAGGAGGAAAAAGTACCAAATTGTTTAAAAATCCTACCCAGGATGGAGTTCCAGAAGTCCCGCAGCGAGCTGCACGAGCCGCAGGAACACCGGGAATGACCAAAAGGCACCCAGAAGTGAACCATCAAAAGTGGGGGACAATTTGAGAAAAAGTTGGAAAAAGGTCCGAAATTGATTAAAAATCCTACCCAGGATGGAGTTCCACAAGTCCCGCAGCGAGCTGCACGAGCCGCAGGAACACCGGGAATGACCAAAAGGCACCCAGAAGTGAACCATCAAAAGTGGGGGACAATTTGAGAAAATGTTGGAAAAAGGTCCGAAATTGATTAAAAATCCTACCCAGGATGGAGTTCCAGAAGCCCCGCAGCGAGCTGCACGAGCCGCAGGAACACCGGGAATGACCAAAAGGCACCCAGAAGTGAACCAGCGAAAGTGGGGGAAAAATGGAGGAAAAGGAGGAAAAAGTACCAAATTGTTTAAAAATCCTACCCAGGATGGAGTTCCAGAAGTCCCGCAGCGAGCTGCCCGAGCCGCGGGAACACCGGGAATGACCAAAAGGCACCCAGAAGTGAACCAGCGAAAGTGGGGGAAAAATGGAGGAAAAGGAGGAAAAAGTACCAAATTGTTTAAAAATCCTACCCAGGATGGAGTTCCAGAAGTCCCGCAGCGAGCTGCACGAGCCGCAGGAACACCGGGAATGACCAAAAGGCACCCAGAAGTGAACCATCAAAAGTGGGGGACAATTTGAGAAAAAGTTGGAAAAAAGGTCCGAAATTGATTAAAAATCCTACCCAGGATGGAGTTCCAGAAGCCCCGCAGCGAGCTGCGCGAGCCGCAGGAACACCGGGAATGACCAAAAGGCACCCAGAAGTGAACCATCAAAAGTGGGGGACAATTTGAGAAAAAGTTGGAAAAAGGTCCGAAATTGATTAAAAATCCTACCCAGGATGGAGTTCCACAAGTCCCGCAGCGAGCTGCACGAGCCGCAGGAACACCGGGAATGACCAAAAGGCACCCAGAAGTGAACCATCAAAAGTGGGGGACAATTTGAGAAAAAGTTGGAAAAAGGTCCGAAATTGTTTAAAAATCCTACCCAGGATGGAGTTCCAGAAGTCCCGCAGCGAGCTGCACGAGCCGCAGGAACACCGGGAATGACCAAAAGGCACCCAGAAGTGAACCATCAAAACTGGGGGACAATTTGAGAAAAAGTTGGAAAAAGGTCCGAAATTGTTTAAAAATCCTACCCAGGATGGAGTTCCAGAAGCCCCGCAGCGAGCTGCGCGAGCCGCAAGAACACCGGGAATGACCAAAAGGCACCCAGAAGTGAACCATCAAAAGTGGGGGACAATTTGAGAAAAAGTTGGAAAAAGGTCCGAAATTGATTAAAAATCCTACCCAGGATGGAGTTCCACAAGTCCCGCAGCGAGCTGCACGAGCCGCAGGAACACCGGGAATGACCAAAAGGCACCCAGAAGTGAACCATCAAAAGTGGGGGACAATTTGAGAAAATGTTGGAAAAAGGTCCGAAATTGATTAAAAATCCTACCCAGGATGGAGTTCCAGAAGCCCCGCAGCGAGCTGCACGAGCCGCAGGAACACCGATAATGAACAAAAGGCACCCAGAAGTGAACCAGCGAAAGTAGGGGAAAAATGGAGGAGAAGGAGGAAAAAGTACCAAATTGTTTAAAAATCCTACCCAGGATGGAGTTCCAGAAGTCCCGCAGCGAGCTGCACGAGCCGCAGGAACACCGGGAATGACCAAAAGGCACCCAGAAGTGAACCAGCGAAAGTGGGGGAAAAATGGAGGAAAAGGAGGAAAAAGTACCAAATTGTTTAAAAATCCTACCCAGGATGGAGTTCCACAAGTCCCGCAGCGAGCTGCACGAGCCGCAGGAACACCGGGAATGACCAAAAGGCACCCAGAAGTGAACCAGCGAAAGTGGGGGACAATTTGAGAAAAAGTTGGAAAAAGGTCCGAAATTGATTAAAAATCCTACCCAGGATGGAGTTCCAGAAGCCCCGCAGCGAGCTGCGCGAGCCGCAGGAACACCGGGAATGACCAAAAGGCACCCAGAAGTGAACCATCAAAAGTGGGGGACAATTTGAGAAAAAGTTGGAAAAAGGTCCGAAATTGATTAAAAATCCTACCCAGGATGGAGTTCCAGAAGCCCCGCAGCGAGCTGCGCGAGCCGCAGGAACACCGGGAATGACCAAAAGGCACCCAGAAGTGAACCATCAAAAGTGGGGGACAATTTGAGAAAAAGTTGGAAAAAGGTCCGAAATTGATTAAAAATCCTACCCAGGATGGAGTTCCAGAAGTCCCGCAGCGAGCTGCACGAGCCGCGGGAACACCGGGAATGACCAAAAGGCACCCAGAAGCGAACCAGCGAAAGTGGGGGAAAAATGGAGGAAAAGGAGGAAAAAGTACCAAATTGTTTAAAAATCCTACCCAGGATGGAGTTCCACAAGTCCCGCAGCGAGCTGCACGAGCCGCAGGAACACCGGGAATGACCAAAAGGCACCCAGAAGCGAACCAGCGAAAGTGGGGGAAAAATGGAGGAAAAGGAGGAAAAAGTACCAAATTGTTTAAAAATCCTACCCAGGATGGAGTTCCACAAGTCCCGCAGCGAGCTGCACGAGCCGCAGGAACACCGGGAATGACCAAAAGGCACCCAGAAGCGAACCAGCGAAAGTGGGGGAAAAATGGAGGAAAAGGAGGAAAAAGTACCAAATTGTTTAAAAATCCTACCCAGGATGGAGTTCCACAAGTCCCGCAGCGAGCTGCACGAGCCGCAGGAACACCGGGAATGACCAAAAGGCACCCAGAAGCGAACCAGCGAAAGTGGGGGAAAAATGGAGGAAAAGGAGGAAAAAGTACCAAATTGTTTAAAAATCCTACCCAGGATGGAGTACCACAAGTCCCGCAGCGAGCTGCACGAGCCGCAGGAACACCGGGAATGACCAAAAGGCACCCAGAAGCGAACCAGCCAAAGTGGGGGAAAAATGGAGGAAAAGGAGGAAAAAGTACCAAATTGTTTAAAAATCCTACCCAGGATGGAGTTCCACAAGTCCCGCAAAGAGCTGCACGAGCCGCAGGAACACCGGGAATGACCAAAAGGCACCCAGAAGTGAACCAGCGAAAGTGGGGGAAAAATGGAGGAAAAGGAGGAAAAAGTACCAAATTGTTTAAAAATCCTACCCAGGATGGAGTTCCACAAGTCCCGCAGCGAGCTGCACGAGCCGCAGGAACACCGGGAATGACCAAAAGGCACCCAGAAGCGAACCAGCGAAAGTGGGGGAAAAATGGAGGAAAAGGAGGAAAAAGTACCAAATTGTTTAAAAATCCTACCCAGGATGGAGTTCCACAAGTCCCGCAGCGAGCTGCACGAGCCGCAGGAACACCGGGAATGACCAAAAGATACCCAGAAGCGAACCAGCGAAAGTGGGGGAAAAATGGAGGAAAAGGAGGAAAAAGTACCAAATTGTTTAAAAATCCTACCCAGGATGGAGTTCCACAAGCCCCGCAGCGAGCTGCACGAGCCGCAGGAACACCGGGAATGACCAAAAGGCACCCAGAAGTGAACCATCAAAAGTGGGGGACAATTTGAGAAAAAGTTGGAAAAAGGTCCGAAATTGATTAAAAATCCTACCCAGGATGGAGTTCCACAAGTCCCGCAGCGAGCTGCACGAGCCGCAGGAACACCGGGAATGACCAAAAGGCACCCAGAAGTGAACCAGCGAAAGTGGGGGAAAAATGGAGGAAAAGGAGGAAAAAGTACCAAATTGTTTAAAAATCCTACCCAGGATGGAGTTCCAGAAGCCCCGCAGCGAGCTGCCCGAGCCGCGGGAACACCGGGAATGACCAAAAGGCACCCAGAAGTGAACCATCAAAAGTGGGGGACAATTTGAGAAAATGTTGGAAAAAGGTCCGAAATTGTTTAAAAATCCTACCCAGGATGGAGTTCCAGAAGCCCCGCAGCGAGCTGCACGAGCCGCGGGAACACCGGGAATGACCAAAAGGCACCCAGAAGTGTCAACTTTTAAAAGTCGGGATTTTTTCTAAGTGTCCACTTATATGGTCGGGATTTTTTCTAAGTGTCAACTTATATAGTCGGGATTTTTTCTAAGTGTCAACTTATATAGTCGGGATTTTTTCTAAGTGTCAACTTGTAAAGTGAGGATTTTTTTCCAAGTGTCAACCTGTAAAGTGGGGATTTTTTTCCAAGTGTCCACTTTTGGTTCACCATGCCTTCCAGAGTCAAAGAAGCCCCCGAGTGAGACCCAAAAAACCGGGCCGAGTGATGTCATTTGGGGCCCTATTTTCAGTCATTTTGTGGGATTTCGGTGACGCCGAGGAGGGAAGCAGGTGTCAAGGGAGGGGGGGTGCCTGTCCCTTTAAGAAGGCCGGCTTGCCGTGGATCTACACCCGGGTAGGGAATTCAAAATAGGTCCCTCTATTTGCTGGAAGTCAGCACAAAAAAGCTGGAAATATGACAGGGAAAAAAAAAAGAAGAAGGTGCAATGATGGCAGAGTGTCCATGTTGCTGTCCCTTTAAGAAGGCCGGCTTGCCGTGGATCTCCACCCGGGTGGGGAATTCCAAATAGTTCCCTCTATTTGCTGGAAGTGCCCCCCCAAAAAGCTGTCCATTTCCCCAAGTTTTTAAGGAGGGAAAAGCCACTTTAAGCCTAAAAAGGAAAGCGGGGATTTGGAGCCCTCCGGTGGACTTCCGCCGCCGCTGCACCCATCCAAAAATGCATGATTTCCAAGTGCGCCTTATTGAGAGAGTCCAGACTTATAAAGGGAAACAAAAACCAGGGTTGGGGTTGGATGCATCACACTGTAAGTCTCGGCTGCAGCCAGAAGCAAGTATTAAAAAGATAGACATCAACCATCATTTAAAAAGGGGAAAACAAATCCATTCATAAATAAATCATATCCAAATTTTAAAAAGAGGCAGCAGAAAATAGGCATGATAAACAAAGAGGGCTGGGGTTTGGAGGAGGGCAAAATGTCCCGCAGCCGGCCGCCCGAGTTCCGGGATGCCCAGCACGTCCATAACGCACCCCGCAAAGTCAAACTGGAAGTGGAGGGGAAAAAAGCTGGGAAAGAAGTTAAATGTCCTCAAAGTGTTCCAAAATCAGTCCCACGAGTCCCGCAGCTGGCCACCCGAGTCCAGGGAAGCCCGGCACCTCCGTAACAAGGCCTGCAAAGTCACACTGCAAGTGGGGGAGAAAAGCTGGCATAGTAGCCAAAAGTCCTCAAAGTGTTCAAAAATCAGTCCCCCACCAGCCCCGCAGCTGGCCACCCGAGTCCAGGGACGCCCGGCACAGCCGTAACGCACCCCGCAAAGTCAAACTGCAAGTGGGGAGAAAAGCTGGGAAAAAAAGCCAAAAGTCCTCAAAGTTTTCAAAATCCGCACCCGGGACTGAGTCCAGCAAGTCCCCCCGGTCCCAAAAAGGCCATTTTTTTTCAAAAAATACCCAGAAAATCCGGGGGCCGGATTCGGAATCCGGCGTACCGCTTTCGGCCCGCGTGCCCTAGATTGGAGACCAATGTCAAAAATGGACGCCGGTCGGGTATTTTTTTCCTTGGGGTCTATAGAGAGTAAATCCGGAGGAAAATTGGCCTTACAAGCAAAGGGAGGGATTTTAGGGGGCATAACGTCCAGCCGCGTGCCTCCCGGGTCCCGGGGAAGAAAAACTCCAGAAAACTCATAAAATCATGCCCAGCATGGAGATCCACAAGTCCCGCCGCAGGCCCGAGGCTTCCCGGGTCCCGGGAATGACCAAAAGACACCCAGGAGTGGACCATCGAAAGTGGGAGGGAAATGGAGGGAAAGTCGGAAAAAGGTCCAAAATGGGTTGAAAATCATATGATCCCACCCAGGGTAGAGTTCCACAAGTCCCGCAGCGAGCTGCACGAGCCGCAGGAACACCGGGAATGACCAAAAGGCACCCAGAAGTGAACCAGCGAAAGTGGGGGAAAAATGGAGGAAAAGTCGGGAAAAAGTGCCAAATTGTTTAAAAATCCTACCCAGGATGGAGTTCCAGAAGCCCCGCAGCGAGCTGCACGAGCCGCGGGAACACCGGGAATGACCAAAAGGCACCCAGAAGTGAACCAGCGAAAGTGGGGGGAAAATGGAGGAAAAGGAGGAAAAAGTACCAAATTGTTTAAAAATCCTACCCAGGATGGAGTTCCAGAAGCCCCTCAGCGAGCTGCGCGAGCCGCGGGAACACCGGGAATGACCAAAAGGCACCCAGAAGTGAACCATCAAAACTGGGGGACAATTTGAGAAAAAGTTGGAAAAAGGTCCGAAATTGTTTAAAAATCCTACCCAGGATGGAGTTCCAGAAGTCCCGCAGCGAGCTGCACGAGCCGCAGGAACACCGGGAATGACCAAAAGGCACCCAGAAGTGAACCATCAAAAGTGGGGGACAATTTGAGAAAAAGTTGGAAAAAAGGTCCGAAATTGATTAAAAATCCTACCCAGGATGGAGTTCCAGAAGCCCCGCAGCGAGCCGCGCGAGCCGCAAGAACACCGGGAATGACCAAAAGGCACCCAGAAGTGAACCAGCGAAAGTGGGGGAAAAATGGAGGAAAAGGAGGAAAAAGTACCAAATTGTTTAAAAATCCTACCCAGGATGGAGTTCCAGAAGTCCCGCAGCGAGCTGCACGAGCCGCAGGAACACCGGGAATGACCAAAAGGCACCCAGAAGTGAACCATCAAAAGTGGGGGACAATTTGAGAAAAAGTTGGAAAAAGGTCCGAAATTGATTAAAAATCCTACCCAGGATGGAGTTCCACAAGTCCCGCAGCGAGCTGCACGAGCCGCAGGAACACCGGGAATGACCAAAAGGCACCCAGAAGTGAACCATCAAAAGTGGGGGACAATTTGAGAAAATGTTGGAAAAAGGTCCGAAATTGATTAAAAATCCTACCCAGGATGGAGTTCCAGAAGCCCCGCAGCGAGCTGCACGAGCCGCAGGAACACCGGGAATGACCAAAAGGCACCCAGAAGTGAACCAGCGAAAGTGGGGGAAAAATGGAGGAAAAGGAGGAAAAAGTACCAAATTGTTTAAAAATCCTACCCAGGATGGAGTTCCAGAAGTCCCGCAGCGAGCTGCCCGAGCCGCGGAACACCGGGAATGACCAAAAGGCACCCAGAAGTGAACCAGCGAAAGTGGGGGAAAAATGGAGGAAAAGGAGGAAAAAGTACCAAATTGTTTAAAAATCCTACCCAGGATGGAGTTCCAGAAGATCCCGCAGCGAGCTGCACGAGCCGCAGGAACACCGGGAATGACCAAAAGGCACCCAGAAGTGAACCATCAAAAGTGGGGGACAATTTGAGAAAAAGTTGGAAAAAAGGTCCGAAATTGATTAAAAATCCTACCCAGGATGGAGTTCCAGAAGCCCCGCAGCGAGCTGCGCGAGCCGCAAGAACACCGGGAATGACCAAAAGGCACCCAGAAGTGAACCATCAAAAGTGGGGGACAATTTGAGAAAAAGTTGGAAAAAGGTCCGAAATTGATTAAAAATCCTACCCAGGATGGAGTTCCACAAGTCCCGCAGCGAGCTGCACGAGCCGCAAGAACACCGGGAATGACCAAAAGGCACCCAGAAGTGAACCAGCGAAAGTGGGGGAAAAATGGAGGAAAAGGAGGAAAAAGTACCAAATTGTTTAAAAATCCTACCCAGGATGGAGTTCCACAAGTCCCGCAGCGAGCTGCACGAGCCGCAGGAACACCGGGAATGACCAAAAGGCACCCAGAAGTGAACCATCAAAAGTGGGGGACAATTTGAGAAAAAGTTGGAAAAAGGTCCGAAATTGATTAAAAATCCTACCCAGGATGGAGTTCCACAAGTCCCGCAGCGAGCTGCACGAGCCGCAGGAACACCGGGAATGACCAAAAGGCACCCAGAAGTGAACCATCAAAAGTGGGGGACAATTTGAGAAAATGTTGGAAAAAGGTCCGAAATTGATTAAAAATCCTACCCAGGATGGAGTTCCACAAGTCCCGCAGCGAGCTGCACGAGCCGCAAGAACACCGGGAATGACCAAAAGGCACCCAGAAGTGAACCAGCGAAAGTGGGGGAAAAATGGAGGAAAAGGAGGAAAAAGTACCAAATTGTTTAAAAATCCTACCCAGGATGGAGTTCCAGAAGTCCCGCAGCGAGCTGCACGAGCCGCAGGAACACCGGGAATGACCAAAAGGCACCCAGAAGTGAACCATCAAAAGTGGGGGACAATTTGAGAAAAAGTTGGAAAAAGGTCCGAAATTGATTAAAAATCCTACCCAGGATGGAGTTCCACAAGTCCCGCAGCGAGCTGCACGAGCCGCAGGAACACCGGGAATGACCAAAAGGCACCCAGAAGTGAACCATCAAAAGTGGGGACAATTTGAGAAAATGTTGGAAAAAGGTCCGAAATTGATTAAAAATCCTACCCAGGATGGAGTTCCAGAAGCCCCGCAGCGAGCTGCACGAGCCGCAGGAACACCGGGAATGACCAAAAGGCACCCAGAAGTGAACCAGCGAAAGTGGGGGAAAAATGGAGGAAAAGGAGGAAAAAGTACCAAATTGTTTAAAAATCCTACCCAGGATGGAGTTCCAGAAGTCCCGCAGCGAGCTGCACGAGCCGCAGGAACACCGGGAATGACCAAAAGGCACCCAGAAGTGAACCATCAAAAGTGGGGGACAATTTGAGAAAAAGTTGGAAAAAAGGTCCGAAATTGATTAAAAATCCTACCCAGGATGGAGTTCCAGAAGCCCCGCAGCGAGCTGCGCGAGCCGCAAGAACACCGGGAATGACCAAAAGGCACCCAGAAGTGAACCATCAAAAGTGGGGGACAATTTGAGAAAAAGTTGGAAAAAGGTCCGAAATTGATTAAAAATCCTACCCAGGATGGAGTTCCACAAGTCCCGCAGCGAGCTGCACGAGCCGCAGGAACACCGGGAATGACCAAAAGGCACCCAGAAGTGAACCATCAAAAGTGGCTGACAATTTGAGAAAAAGTTGGAAAAAAGGTCCGAAATTGATTGAAAATCCTACCCAGGATGGAGTTCCAGAAGTCCCAAAGCGAGCTGCGCGAGCTCCGGGACCCCCGGGAATGACCAAAAGGCACCCAGAAGTGAACCATCAAAAGTGGGGGACAATTTGAGAAAAAGTTGGAAAAAGGTCCGAAATTGTTTAAAAATCCTACCCAGGATGGAGTTCCAGAAGCCCCGCAGCGAGCTGCACGAGCCGCAAGAACACCGGGAATGACCAAAAGGCACCCAGAAGTGAACCATCAAAAGTGGGGGACAATTTGAGAAAAAGTTGGAAAAAGGTCCGAAATTGATTAAAAATCCTACCCAGGATGGAGTTCCACAAGTCCCGCAGCGAGCTGCACGAGCCGCAGGAACACCGGGAATGACCAAAAGGCACCCAGAAGTGAACCATCAAAAGTGGGGGACAATTTGAGAAAATGTTGGAAAAAGGTCCGAAATTGATTAAAAATCCTACCCAGGATGGAGTTCCAGAAGCCCCGCAGCGAGCTGCACGAGCCGCAGGAACACCGGGAATGACCAAAAGGCACCAAGAAGTGAACCAGCGAAAGTGGGGGAAAAATGGAGGAAAAGTCGGAAAAAGTACCAAATTGTTTAAAAATCCTACCCAGGATGGAGTTCCAGAAGTCCCGCAGCGAGCTGCCCGAGCCGCGGGAACACCGGGAATGACCAAAAGGCACCCAGAAGTGAACCAGCGAAAGTGGGGGAAAAACGGAGGAGAAGGAGGAAAAAGTACCAAATTGTTTAAAAATCCTACCCAGGATGGAGTTCCAGAAGTCCCGCAGCGAGCTGCCCGAGCCGCGGGAACATTGGGAATCAACAAAAGGCACCCAGAAGTGAACCATCAAAAGTGGCTGACAATTTGAGAAAAAGTTGGAAAAAAGGTCCGAAATTGATTGAAAATCCTACCCAGGATGGAGTTCCAGAAGTCCCAAAGCGAGCTGCGCGAGCTCCGGGACCCCCGGGAATGACCAAAAGGCACCCAGAAGTGAACCATCAAAAGTGGGGGACAATTTGAGAAAAAGTTGGAAAAAGGTCCGAAATTGTTTAAAAATCCTACCCAGGATGGAGTTCCAGAAGCCCCGCAGCGAGCTGCACGAGCCGCAGGAACACCGGGAATGACCAAAAGGCACCCAGAAGTGAACCAGCGAAAGTGGGGGAAAAATGGAGGAAAAGGAGGAAAAAGTACCAAATTGTTTAAAAATCCTACCCAGGATGGAGTTCCACAAGTCCCGCAGCGAGCTGCACGAGCCGCAGGAACACCGGGAATGACCAAAAGGCACCCAGAAGCGAACCAGCGAAAGTGGGGGAAAAATGGAGGAAAAGGAGGAAAAAGTACCAAATTGTTTAAAAATCCTACCCAGGATGGAGTACCACAAGTCCCGCAGCGAGCTGCACGAGCCGCAGGAACACCGGGAATGACCAAAAGGCACCCAGAAGCGAACCAGCCAAAGTGGGGGAAAAATGGAGGAAAAGGAGGAAAAAGTACCAAATTGTTTAAAAATCCTACCCAGGATGGAGTTCCACAAGTCCCGCAAAGAGCTGCACGAGCCGCAGGAACACCGGGAATGACCAAAAGGCACCCAGAAGTGAACCAGCGAAAGTGGGGGAAAAATGGAGGAAAAGGAGGAAAAAGTACCAAATTGTTTAAAAATCCTACCCAGGATGGAGTTCCACAAGTCCCGCAGCGAGCTGCACGAGCCGCAGGAACACCGGGAATGACCAAAAGGCACCCAGAAGCGAACCAGCGAAAGTGGGGGAAAAATGGAGGAAAAGGAGGAAAAAGTACCAAATTGTTTAAAAATCCTACCCAGGATGGAGTTCCACAAGTCCCGCAGCGAGCTGCACGAGCCGCAGGAACACCGGGAATGACCAAAAGATACCCAGAAGCGAACCAGCGAAAGTGGGGGAAAAATGGAGGAAAAGGAGGAAAAAGTACCAAATTGTTTAAAAATCCTACCCAGGATGGAGTTCCAGAAGTCCCGCAGCGAGCTGCACGAGCCGCAGGAACACCGGGAATGACCAAAAGGCACCCAGAAGTGAACCATCAAAAGTGGGGGACAATTTGAGAAAAAGTTGGAAAAAGGTCCGAAATTGATTAAAAATCCTACCCAGGATGGAGTTCCACAAGTCCCGCAGCGAGCTGCACGAGCCGCAGGAACACCGGGAATGACCAAAAGGCACCCAGAAGTGAACCAGCGAAAGTGGGGGAAAAATGGAGGAAAAGGAGGAAAAAGTACCAAATTGTTTAAAAATCCTACCCAGGATGAAGTTCCAGAAGCCCCGCAGCGAGCTGCCCGAGCCGCGGGAACACCGGGAATGACCAAAAGGCACCCAGAAGTGAACCATCAAAAGTGGGGGACAATTTGAGAAAATGTTGGAAAAAGGTCCGAAATTGTTTAAAAATCCTACCCAGGATGGAGTTCCAGAAGCCCCGCAGCGAGCTGCCCGAGCCGCGGGAACACCGGGAATGACCAAAAGGCACCCAGAAGTGAACCATCAAAAGTGGGGGACAATTTGAGAAAAAGTTGGAAAAAGGTCCGAAATTGTTTAAAAATCCTACCCAGGATGGAGTTCCAGAAGCCCCGCAGCGAGCTGCGCGAGCCGCAGGAACACCGGGAATGACCAAAAGGCACCCAGAAGTGAACCATCAAAAGTGGGGGACAATTTGAGAAAAAGTTGGAAAAAGGTCCGAAATTGTTTAAAAATCCTACCCAGGATGGAGTTCCACAAGTCCCGCAGCGAGCTGCACGAGCCGCAGGAACACCGGGAATGACCAAAAGGCACCCAGAAGTGAACCAGCGAAAGTGGGGGAAAAATGGAGGAAAAGGAGGAAAAAGGTCCGAAATTGTTTAAAAATCCTACCCAGGATGGAGTTCCAGAAGCCCCGCAGCGAGCTGCCCGAGCCGCAGGAACACCGGGAATGACCAAAAGGCACCCAGAAGTGAACCATCAAAAGTGGGGGACAATTTGAGAAAAAGTTGGAAAAAGGTCCGAAATTGATTAAAAATCCTACCCAGGATGGAGTTCCAGAAGTCCCGCAGCGAGCTGCACGAGCCGCGGGAACACCGGGAATGACCAAAAGGCACCCAGAAGTGAACCAGCGAAAGTGGGGGAAAAATGGAGGAAAAGGAGGAAAAAGTACCAAATTGTTTAAAAATCCTACCCAGGATGGAGTTCCAGAAGCCCCGCAGCGAGCTGCACGAGCCGCGGAACACCGGGAATGACCAAAAGGCACCCAGAAGTGAACCATCAAAACTGGGGGAAAAATGGAGGAAAAGTCGGGAAAAAGTGCCAAATTGTTTAAAAATCCTACCCAGGATGGAGTTCCAGAAGCCCCGCAGCGAGCTGCACGAGCCGCGGGAACACCGGGAATGACCAAAAGGCACCCAGAAGTGAACCAGCGAAAGTGGGGGGAAAATGGAGGAAAAGGAGGAAAAAGTACCAAATTGTTTAAAAATCCTACCCAGGATGGAGTTCCAGAAGCCCCTCAGCGAGCTGCGCGAGCCGCGGGAACACCGGGAATGACCAAAAGGCACCCAGAAGTGAACCATCAAAACTGGGGGACAATTTGAGAAAAAGTTGGAAAAAGGTCCGAAATTGTTTAAAAATCCTACCCAGGATGGAGTTCCACAAGTCCCGCAGCGAGCTGCACGAGCCGCAGGAACACCGGGAATGACCAAAAGGCACCCAGAAGTGAACCATCAAAAGTGGGGGACAATTTGAGAAAAAGTTGGAAAAAAGGTCCGAAATTGATTAAAAATCCTACCCAGGATGGAGTTCCAGAAGCCCCGCAGCGAGCCGCGCGAGCCGCAAGAACACCGGGAATGACCAAAAGGCACCCAGAAGTGAACCAGCGAAAGTGGGGGAAAAATGGAGGAAAAGGAGGAAAAAGTACCAAATTGTTTAAAAATCCTACCCAGGATGGAGTTCCAGAAGTCCCGCAGCGAGCTGCACGAGCCGCAGGAACACCGGGAATGACCAAAAGGCACCCAGAAGTGAACCATCAAAAGTGGGGGACAATTTGAGAAAAAGTTGGAAAAAGGTCCGAAATTGATTAAAAATCCTACCCAGGATGGAGTTCCACAAGTCCCGCAGCGAGCTGCACGAGCCGCAGGAACACCGGGAATGACCAAAAGGCACCCAGAAGTGAACCATCAAAAGTGGGGGACAATTTGAGAAAATGTTGGAAAAAGGTCCGAAATTGATTAAAAATCCTACCCAGGATGGAGTTCCAGAAGCCCCGCAGCGAGCTGCACGAGCCGCAGGAACACCGGGAATGACCAAAAGGCACCCAGAAGTGAACCAGCGAAAGTGGGGGAAAAATGGAGGAAAAGGAGGAAAAAGTACCAAATTGTTTAAAAATCCTACCCAGGATGGAGTTCCAGAAGTCCCGCAGCGAGCTGCCCGAGCCGCGGGAACACCGGGAATGACCAAAAGGCACCCAGAAGTGAACCAGCGAAAGTGGGGGAAAAATGGAGGAAAAGGAGGAAAAAGTACCAAATTGTTTAAAAATCCTACCCAGGATGGAGTTCCAGAAGTCCCGCAGCGAGCTGCACGAGCCGCAGGAACACCGGGAATGACCAAAAGGCACCCAGAAGTGAACCATCAAAAGTGGGGGACAATTTGAGAAAAAGTTGGAAAAAAGGTCCGAAATTGATTAAAAATCCTACCCAGGATGGAGTTCCAGAAGCCCCGCAGCGAGCTGCGCGAGCCGCAAGAACACCGGGAATGACCAAAAGGCACCCAGAAGTGAACCATCAAAAGTGGGGGACAATTTGAGAAAAAGTTGGAAAAAGGTCCGAAATTGATTAAAAATCCTACCCAGGATGGAGTTCCACAAGTCCCGCAGCGAGCTGCACGAGCCGCAGGAACACCGGGAATGACCAAAAGGCACCCAGAAGTGAACCATCAAAAGTGGGGGACAATTTGAGAAAAAGTTGGAAAAAGGTCCGAAATTGTTTAAAAATCCTACCCAGGATGGAGTTCCAGAAGTCCCGCAGCGAGCTGCACGAGCCGCAGGAACACCGGGAATGACCAAAAGGCACCCAGAAGTGAACCATCAAAACTGGGGGACAATTTGAGAAAAAGTTGGAAAAAGGTCCGAAATTGTTTAAAAATCCTACCCAGGATGGAGTTCCAGAAGTCCCGCAGCGAGCTGCACGAGCCGCAGGAACACCGGGAATGACCAAAAGGCACCCAGAAGTGAACCATCAAAAGTGGGGGACAATTTGACAAAAAGTTGGAAAAAGGTCCGAAATTGATTAAAAATCCTACCCAGGATGGAGTTCCACAAGTCCCGCAGCGAGCTGCGCGAGCTCCGGGACCCCCGGGAATGACCAAAAGGCACCCAGAAGTGAACCATCAAAAGTGGGGGACAATTTGAGAAAAAGTTGGAAAAAGGTCCGAAATTGTTTAAAAATCCTACCCAGGATGGAGTTCCAGAAGCCCCGCAGCGAGCTGCGCGAGCCGCAAGAACACCGGGAATGACCAAAAGGCACCCAGAAGTGAACCATCAAAAGTGGGGGACAATTTGAGAAAAGTTGGAAAAAGGTCCGAAATTGATTAAAAATCCTACCCAGGATGGAGTTCCACAAGTCCCGCAGCGAGCTGCACGAGCCGCAGGAACACCGGGAATGACCAAAAGGCACCCAGAAGTGAACCATCAAAAGTGGGGGACAATTTGAGAAAATGTTGGAAAAAGGTCCGAAATTGATTAAAAATCCTACCCAGGATGGAGTTCCAGAAGCCCCGCAGCGAGCTGCACGAGCCGCAGGAACACCGATAATGAACAAAAGGCACCCAGAAGTGAACCAGCGAAAGTAGGGGAAAAATGGAGGAGAAGGAGGAAAAAGTACCAAATTGTTTAAAAATCCTACCCAGGATGGAGTTCCAGAAGTCCCGCAGCGAGCTGCACGAGCCGCAGGAACACCGGGAATGACCAAAAGGCACCCAGAAGTGAACCAGCGAAAGTGGGGGAAAAATGGAGGAAAAGGAGGAAAAAGTACCAAATTGTTTAAAAATCCTACCCAGGATGGAGTTCCACAAGTCCCGCAGCGAGCTGCACGAGCCGCAGGAACACCGGGAATGACCAAAAGGCACCCAGAAGTGAACCAGCGAAAGTGGGGGACAATTTGAGAAAAAGTTGGAAAAAGGTCCGAAATTGATTAAAAATCCTACCCAGGATGGAGTTCCAGAAGCCCCGCAGCGAGCTGCGCGAGCCGCAGGAACACCGGGAATGACCAAAAGGCACCCAGAAGTGAACCATCAAAAGTGGGGGACAATTTGAGAAAAAGTTGGAAAAAGGTCCGAAATTGATTAAAAATCCTACCCAGGATGGAGTTCCAGAAGCCCCGCAGCGAGCTGCGCGAGCCGCAGGAACACCGGGAATGACCAAAAGGCACCCAGAAGTGAACCATCAAAAGTGGGGGACAATTTGAGAAAAAGTTGGAAAAAGGTCCGAAATTGATTAAAAATCCTACCCAGGATGGAGTTCCAGAAGTCCCGCAGCGAGCTGCACGAGCCGCGGGAACACCGGGAATGACCAAAAGGCACCCAGAAGCGAACCAGCGAAAGTGGGGGAAAAATGGAGGAAAAGGAGGAAAAAGTACCAAATTGTTTAAAAATCCTACCCAGGATGGAGTTCCACAAGTCCCGCAGCGAGCTGCACGAGCCGCAGGAACACCGGGAATGACCAAAAGGCACCCAGAAGCGAACCAGCGAAAGTGGGGGAAAAATGGAGGAAAAGGAGGAAAAAGTACCAAATTGTTTAAAAAATCCTACCCAGGATGGAGTTCCACAAGTCCCGCAGCGAGCTGCACGAGCCGCAGGAACACCGGGAATGACCAAAAGGCACCCAGAAGCGAACCAGCGAAAGTGGGGGAAAAATGGAGGAAAAGGAGGAAAAAGTACCAAATTGTTTAAAAATCCTACCCAGGATGGAGTTCCACAAGTCCCGCAGCGAGCTGCACGAGCCGCAGGAACACCGGGAATGACCAAAAGGCACCCAGAAGCGAACCAGCGAAAGTGGGGGAAAAATGGAGGAAAAGGAGGAAAAAGTACCAAATTGTTTAAAAATCCTACCCAGGATGGAGTACCACAAGTCCCGCAGCGAGCTGCACGAGCCGCAGGAACACCGGGAATGACCAAAAGGCACCCAGAAGCGAACCAGCCAAAGTGGGGGAAAAATGGAGGAAAAGGAGGAAAAAGTACCAAATTGTTTAAAAATCCTACCCAGGATGGAGTTCCACAAGTCCCGCAAAGAGCTGCACGAGCCGCAGGAACACCGGGAATGACCAAAAGGCACCCAGAAGTGAACCAGCGAAAGTGGGGAAAAATGGAGGAAAAGGAGGAAAAAGTACCAAATTGTTTAAAAATCCTACCCAGGATGGAGTTCCACAAGTCCCGCAGCGAGCTGCACGAGCCGCAGGAACACCGGGAATGACCAAAAGGCACCCAGAAGCGAACCAGCGAAAGTGGGGGAAAAATGGAGGAAAAGGAGGAAAAAGTACCAAATTGTTTAAAAATCCTACCCAGGATGGAGTTCCACAAGTCCCGCAGCGAGCTGCACGAGCCGCAGGAACACCGGGAATGACCAAAAGATACCCAGAAGCGAACCAGCGAAAGTGGGGGAAAAATGGAGGAAAAGGAGGAAAAAGTACCAAATTGTTTAAAAATCCTACCCAGGATGGAGTTCCACAAGCCCCGCAGCGAGCTGCACGAGCCGCAGGAACACCGGGAATGACCAAAAGGCACCCAGAAGTGAACCATCAAAAGTGGGGGACAATTTGAGAAAAAGTTGGAAAAAGGTCCGAAATTGATTAAAAATCCTACCCAGGATGGAGTTCCACAAGTCCCGCAGCGAGCTGCACGAGCCGCAGGAACACCGGGAATGACCAAAAGGCACCCAGAAGTGAACCAGCGAAAGTGGGGGAAAAATGGAGGAAAAGGAGGAAAAAGTACCAAATTGTTTAAAAATCCTACCCAGGATGGAGTTCCAGAAGCCCCGCAGCGAGCTGCCCGAGCCGCGGGAACACCGGGAATGACCAAAAGGCACCCAGAAGTGAACCATCAAAAGTGGGGGACAATTTGAGAAAATGTTGGAAAAAGGTCCGAAATTGTTTAAAAATCCTACCCAGGATGGAGTTCCAGAAGCCCCGCAGCGAGCTGCACGAGCCGCGGGAACACCGGGAATGACCAAAAGGCACCCAGAAGTGTCAACTTTTAAAAGTCGGGATTTTTTCTAAGTGTCCACTTATATGGTCGGGATTTTTTCTAAGTGTCAACTTATATAGTCGGGATTTTTTCTAAGTGTCAACTTATATAGTCGGGATTTTTTCTAAGTGTCAACTTGTAAAGTGAGGATTTTTTTTCCAAGTGTCAACCTGTAAAGTGGGGATTTTTTTCCAAGTGTCCACTTTTGGTTCACCATGCCTTCCAGAGTCAAAGAAGCCCCCGAGTGAGACCCAAAAAACCGGGCCGAGTGATGTCATTTGGGGCCCTATTTTCAGTCATTTTGTGGGATTTCGGTGACGCCGAGGAGGGAAGCAGGTGTCAAGGGAGGGGGGGTGCCTGTCCCTTTAAGAAGGCCGGCTTGCCGTGGATCTACACCCGGGTAGGGAATTCAAAATAGGTCCCTCTATTTGCTGGAAGTCAGCACAAAAAAGCTGGAAATATGACAGGGAAAAAAAAAAGAAGAAGGTGCAATGATGGCAGAGTGTCCATGTTGCTGTCCCTTTAAGAAGGCCGGCTTGCCGTGGATCTCCACCCGGGTGGGGAATTCCAAATAGTTCCCTCTATTTGCTGGAAGTGCCCCCCCAAAAAGCTGTCCATTTCCCCAAGTTTTTAAGGAGGGAAAAGCCCTTTAAGCCTAAAAAGGAAAGCGGGGATTTGGAGCCCTCCGGTGGACTTCCGCCGCCGCTGCACCCATCCAAAAATGCATGATTTCCAAGTGCGCCTTATTGAGAGAGTCCAGACTTATAAAGGGAAACAAAAACCAGGGTTGGGGTTGGATGCATCACACTGTAAGTCTCGGCTGCAGCCAGAAGCAAGTATTAAAAAGATAGACATCAACCATCATTTAAAAAGGGGAAAACAAATCCATTCATAAATAAATCATATCCAAATTTTAAAAAGAGGCAGCAGAAAATAGGCATGATAAACAAAGAGGGCTGGGGTTTGGAGGAGGGCAAAATGTCCCGCAGCCGGCCGCCCGAGTTCCGGGATGCCCAGCACGTCCATAACGCACCCCGCAAAGTCAAACTGAAGTGGAGGGGAAAAAAGCTGGGAAAGAAGTTAAATGTCCTCAAAGTGTTCCAAAATCAGTCCCACGAGTCCCGCAGCTGGCCACCCGAGTCCAGGGAAGCCCGGCACCTCCGTAACAAGGCCTGCAAAGTCACACTGCAAGTGGGGGAGAAAAGCTGGCATAGTAGCCAAAAGTCCTCAAAGTGTTCAAAAATCAGTCCCCCACCAGCCCCGCAGCTGGCCACCCGAGTCCAGGGACGCCCGGCACAGCCGTAACGCACCCCGCAAAGTCAAACTGCAAGTGGGGGAGAAAAGCTGGGAAAAAAAGCCAAAAGTCCTCAAAGTTTTCAAAATCCGCACCCGGGACTGAGTCCAGCAAGTCCCCCCGGTCCCAAAAAGGCCATTTTTTTTCAAAAAATACCCAGAAAATCCGGGGGCCGGATTCGGAATCCGGCGTACCGCTTTCGGCCCGCGTGCCCTAGATTGGAGACCAATGTCAAAAATGGACGCCGGTCGGGTATTTTTTTCCTTGGGGTCTATAGAGAGTAAATCCGGAGGAAAATTGGCCTTACAAGCAAAGGGAGGGATTTTAGGGGGCATAACGTCCAGCCGCGTGCCTCCCGGGTCCCGGGGAAGAAAAACTCCAGAAAACTCATAAAATCATGCCCAGCATGGAGATCCACAAGTCCCGCCGCAGGCCCGAGGCTTCCCGGGTCCCGGGAATGACCAAAAGACACCCAGGAGTGGACCATCGAAAGTGGGAGGGAAATGGAGGGAAAGTCGGAAAAAGGTCCAAAATGGGTTGAAAATCATATGATCCCACCCAGGGTAGAGTTCCACAAGTCCCGCAGCGAGCTGCACGAGCCGCAGGAACACCGGGAATGACCAAAAGGCACCCAGAAGTGAACCAGCGAAAGTGGGGGAAAAATGGAGGAAAAGTCGGGAAAAAGTGCCAAATTGTTTAAAAATCCTACCCAGGATGGAGTTCCAGAAGCCCCGCAGCGAGCTGCACGAGCCGCGGGAACACCGGGAATGACCAAAAGGCACCCAGAAGTGAACCAGCGAAAGTGGGGGGAAAATGGAGGAAAAGGAGGAAAAAGTACCAAATTGTTTAAAAATCCTACCCAGGATGGAGTTCCAGAAGTCCCGCAGCGAGCTGCACGAGCCGCAGGAACACCGGGAATGACCAAAAGGCACCCAGAAGTGAACCATCAAAAGTGGGGGACAATTTGAGAAAAAGTTGGAAAAAAGGTCCGAAATTGATTAAAAATCCTACCCAGGATGGAGTTCCAGAAGCCCCGCAGCGAGCTGCACGAGCCGCAAGAACACCGGGAATGACCAAAAGGCACCCAGAAGTGAACCAGCGAAAGTGGGGGAAAAATGGAGGAAAAGGAGGAAAAAGTACCAAATTGTTTAAAAATCCTACCCAGGATGGAGTTCCAGAAGTCCCGCAGCGAGCTGCACGAGCCGCAGGAACACCGGGAATGACCAAAAGGCACCCAGAAGTGAACCATCAAAAGTGGGGGACAATTTGAGAAAAAGTTGGAAAAAGGTCCGAAATTGATTAAAAATCCTACCCAGGATGGAGTTCCACAAGTCCCGCAGCGAGCTGCACGAGCCGCAGGAACACCGGGAATGACCAAAAGGCACCCAGAAGTGAACCATCAAAAGTGGGGGACAATTTGAGAAAATGTTGGAAAAAGGTCCGAAATTGATTAAAAATCCTACCCAGGATGGAGTTCCAGAAGCCCCGCAGCGAGCTGCACGAGCCGCAGGAACACCGGGAATGACCAAAAGGCACCCAGAAGTGAACCAGCGAAAGTGGGGGAAAAATGGAGGAAAAGGAGGAAAAAGTACCAAATTGTTTAAAAATCCTACCCAGGATGGAGTTCCAGAAGTCCCGCAGCGAGCTGCCCGAGCCGCGGGAACACCGGGAATGACCAAAAGGCACCCAGAAGTGAACCAGCGAAAGTGGGGGAAAAATGGAGGAAAAGGAGGAAAAAGTACCAAATTGTTTAAAAATCCTACCCAGGATGGAGTTCCAGAAGTCCCGCAGCGAGCTGCACGAGCCGCAGGAACACCGGGAATGACCAAAAGGCACCCAGAAGTGAACCATCAAAAGTGGGGGACAATTTGAGAAAAAGTTGGAAAAAAGGTCCGAAATTGATTAAAAATCCTACCCAGGATGGAGTTCCAGAAGCCCCGCAGCGAGCTGCGCGAGCCGCAAGAACACCGGGAATGACCAAAAGGCACCCAGAAGTGAACCATCAAAAGTGGGGGACAATTTGAGAAAAAGTTGGAAAAAGGTCCGAAATTGATTAAAAATCATACCCAGGATGGAGTTCCACAAGTCCCGCAGCGAGCTGCACGAGCCGCAGGAACACCGGGAATGACCAAAAGGCACCCAGAAGTGAACCATCAAAAGTGGGGGACAATTTGAGAAAAAGTTGGAAAAAGGTCCGAAATTGATTAAAAATCCTACCCAGGATGGAGTTCCACAAGTCCCGCAGCGAGCTGCACGAGCCGCAAGAACACCGGGAATGACCAAAAGGCACCCAGAAGTGAACCAGCGAAAGTGGGGGAAAAATGGAGGAAAAGGAGGAAAAAGTACCAAATTGTTTAAAAATCCTACCCAGGATGGAGTTCCAGAAGTCCCGCAGCGAGCTGCACGAGCCGCAGGAACACCGGGAATGACCAAAAGGCACCCAGAAGTGAACCATCAAAAGTGGGGGACAATTTGAGAAAAAGTTGGAAAAAGGTCCGAAATTGATTAAAAATCCTACCCAGGATGGAGTTCCACAAGTCCCGCAGCGAGCTGCACGAGCCGCAGGAACACCGGGAATGACCAAAAGGCACCCAGAAGTGAACCATCAAAAGTGGGGGACAATTTGAGAAAATGTTGGAAAAAGGTCCGAAATTGATTAAAAATCCTACCCAGGATGGAGTTCCAGAAGCCCCGCAGCGAGCTGCACGAGCCGCAGGAACACCGGGAATGACCAAAAGGCACCCAGAAGTGAACCAGCGAAAGTGGGGGAAAAATGGAGGAAAAGGAGGAAAAAGTACCAAATTGTTTAAAAATCCTACCCAGGATGGAGTTCCAGAAGTCCCGCAGCGAGCTGCACGAGCCGCAGGAACACCGGGAATGACCAAAAGGCACCCAGAAGTGAACCATCAAAAGTGGGGGACAATTTGAGAAAAAGTTGGAAAAAAGGTCCGAAATTGATTAAAAATCCTACCCAGGATGGAGTTCCAGAAGCCCCGCAGCGAGCTGCGCGAGCCGCAAGAACACCGGGAATGACCAAAAGGCACCCAGAAGTGAACCATCAAAAGTGGGGGACAATTTGAGAAAAAGTTGGAAAAAGGTCCGAAATTGATTAAAAATCCTACCCAGGATGGAGTTCCACAAGTCCCGCAGCGAGCTGCACGAGCCGCAGGAACACCGGGAATGACCAAAAGGCACCCAGAAGTGAACCATCAAAAGTGGGGGACAATTTGAGAAAATGTTGGAAAAAGGTCCGAAATTGATTAAAAATCCTACCCAGGATGGAGTTCCAGAAGCCCCGCAGCGAGCTGCACGAGCCGCAGGAACACCGGGAATGACCAAAAGGCACCAAGAAGTGAACCAGCGAAAGTGGGGGAAAAATGGAGGAAAAGTCGGAAAAAGTACCAAATTGTTTAAAAATCCTACCCAGGATGGAGTTCCAGAAGTCCCGCAGCGAGCTGCCCGAGCCGCGGGAACACCGGGAATGACCAAAAGGCACCCAGAAGTGAACCAGCGAAAGTGGGGGAAAAACGGAGGAGAAGGAGGAAAAAGTACCAAATTGTTTAAAAATCCTACCCAGGATGGAGTTCCAGAAGTCCCGCAGCGAGCTGCCCGAGCCGCGGGAACATTGGGAATCAACAAAAGGCACCCAGAAGTGAACCATCAAAAGTGGCTGACAATTTGAGAAAAAGTTGGAAAAAAGGTCCGAAATTGATTGAAAATCCTACCCAGGATGGAGTTCCAGAAGTCCCAAAGCGAGCTGCGCGAGCTCCGGGACCCCCGGGAATGACCAAAAGGCACCCAGAAGTGAACCATCAAAAGTGGGGGACAATTTGAGAAAAAGTTGGAAAAAGGTCCGAAATTGTTTAAAAATCCTACCCAGGATGGAGTTCCAGAAGCCCCGCAGCGAGCTGCACGAGCCGCGGGAACATTGGGAATCAACAAAAGGCACCCAGAAGTGAACCATCAAAAGTGGCTGACAATTTGAGAAAAAGTTGGAAAAAAGGTCCGAAATTGATTGAAAATCCTACCCAGGATGGAGTTCCAGAAGTCCCAAAGCGAGCTGCGCGAGCTCCGGGACCCCCGGGAATGACCAAAAGGCACCCAGAAGTGAACCATCAAAAGTGGGGGACAATTTGAGAAAAAGTTGGAAAAAGGTCCGAAATTGTTTAAAAATCCTACCCAGGATGGAGTTCCAGAAGCCCCGCAGCGAGCTGCACGAGCCGCAAGAACACCGGGAATGACCAAAAGGCACCCAGAAGTGAACCATCAAAAGTGGGGGACAATTTGAGAAAAAGTTGGAAAAAGGTCCGAAATTGATTAAAAATCCTACCCAGGATGGAGTTCCACAAGTCCCGCAGCGAGCTGCACGAGCCGCAGGAACACCGGGAATGACCAAAAGGCACCCAGAAGCGAACCAGCGAAAGTGGGGGAAAAATGGAGGAAAAGGAGGAAAAAGTACCAAATTGTTTAAAAATCCTACCCAGGATGGAGTTCCACAAGTCCCGCAAAGAGCTGCACGAGCCGCAGGAACACCGGGAATGACCAAAAGGCACCCAGAAGTGAACCAGCGAAAGTGGGGGAAAAATGGAGGAAAAGGAGGAAAAAGTACCAAATTGTTTAAAAATCCTACCCAGGATGGAGTTCCACAAGTCCCGCAGCGAGCTGCACGAGCCGCAGGAACACCGGGAATGACCAAAAGGCACCCAGAAGTGAACCATCAAAAGTGGGGGACAATTTGAGAAAAAGTTGGAAAAAGGTCCGAAATTGATTAAAAATCCTACCCAGGATGGAGTTCCACAAGTCCCGCAGCGAGCTGCACGAGCCGCAGGAACACCGGGAATGACCAAAAGGCACCCAGAAGTGAACCAGCGAAAGTGGGGGAAAAATGGAGGAAAAGGAGGAAAAAGTACCAAATTGTTTAAAAATCCTACCCAGGATGGAGTTCCAGAAGCCCCGCAGCGAGCTGCCCGAGCCGCGGGACCGCTGGGAATGACCAAAAGGCACCCAGAAGTGAACCATCAAAAGTGGGGGACAATTTGAGAAAAAGTTGGAAAAAGGTCCGAAATTGTTTAAAAATCCTACCCAGGATGGAGTTCCAGAAGCCCCGCAGCGAGCTGCGCGAGCCGCAGGAACACCGGGAATGACCAAAAGGCACCCAGAAGTGAACCATCAAAAGTGGGGGACAATTTGAGAAAAAGTTGGAAAAAGGTCCGAAATTGTTTAAAAATCCTACCCAGGATGGAGTTCCACAAGTCCCGCAGCGAGCTGCACGAGCCGCAGGAACACCGGGAATGACCAAAAGGCACCCAGAAGTGAACCAGCGAAAGTGGGGGAAAAATGGAGGAAAAGGAGGAAAAAGGTCCGAAATTGTTTAAAAATCCTACCCAGGATGGAGTTCCAGAAGCCCCGCAGCGAGCTGCCCGAGCCGCAGGAACACCGGGAATGACCAAAAGGCACCCAGAAGTGAACCATCAAAAGTGGGGGACAATTTGAGAAAAAGTTGGAAAAAGGTCCGAAATTGATTAAAAATCCTACCCAGGATGGAGTTCCAGAAGTCCCGCAGCGAGCTGCACGAGCCGCGGGAACACCGGGAATGACCAAAAGGCACCCAGAAGTGAACCAGCGAAAGTGGGGGAAAAATGGAGGAAAAGGAGGAAAAAGTACCAAATTGTTTAAAAATCCTACCCAGGATGGAGTTCCAGAAGCCCCGCAGCGAGCTGCACGAGCCGCGGGAACACCGGGAATGACCAAAAGGCACCCAGAAGTGAACCATCAAAACTGGGGGAAAAATGGAGGAAAAGTCGGGAAAAAGTGCCAAATTGTTTAAAAATCCTACCCAGGATGGAGTTCCAGAAGCCCCGCAGCGAGCTGCACGAGCCGCGGGAACACCGGGAATGACCAAAAGGCACCCAGAAGTGAACCAGCGAAAGTGGGGGGAAAATGGAGGAAAAGGAGGAAAAAGTACCAAATTGTTTAAAAATCCTACCCAGGATGGAGTTCCAGAAGCCCCTCAGCGAGCTGCGCGAGCCGCGGGAACACCGGGAATGACCAAAAGGCACCCAGAAGTGAACCATCAAAACTGGGGGACAATTTGAGAAAAAGTTGGAAAAAAGGTCCGAAATTGATTAAAAATCCTACCCAGGATGGAGTTCCAGAAGCCCCGCAGCGAGCTGCGCGAGCCGCAAGAACACCGGGAATGACCAAAAGGCACCCAGAAGTGAACCATCAAAAGTGGGGGACAATTTGAGAAAAAGTTGGAAAAAGGTCCGAAATTGATTAAAAATCCTACCCAGGATGGAGTTCCACAAGTCCCGCAGCGAGCTGCACGAGCCGCAAGAACACCGGGAATGACCAAAAGGCACCCAGAAGTGAACCAGCGAAAGTGGGGGAAAAATGGAGGAAAAGGAGGAAAAAGTACCAAATTGTTTAAAAATCCTACCCAGGATGGAGTTCCAGAAGTCCCGCAGCGAGCTGCACGAGCCGCAGGAACACCGGGAATGACCAAAAGGCACCCAGAAGTGAACCATCAAAAGTGGGGGACAATTTGAGAAAATGTTGGAAAAAGGTCCGAAATTGATTAAAAATCCTACCCAGGATGGAGTTCCAGAAGCCCCGCAGCGAGCTGCACGAGCCGCAGGAACACCGGGAATGACCAAAAGGCACCCAGAAGTGAACCAGCGAAAGTGGGGGAAAAATGGAGGAAAAGGAGGAAAAAGTACCAAATTGTTTAAAAATCCTACCCAGGATGGAGTTCCAGAAGTCCCGCAGCGAGCTGCCCGAGCCGCGGGAACACCGGGAATGACCAAAAGGCACCCAGAAGTGAACCAGCGAAAGTGGGGGAAAAATGGAGGAAAAGGAGGAAAAAGTACCAAATTGTTTAAAAATCCTACCCAGGATGGAGTTCCAGAAGTCCCGCAGCGAGCTGCACGAGCCGCAGGAACACCGGGAATGACCAAAAGGCACCCAGAAGTGAACCATCAAAAGTGGGGGACAATTTGAGAAAAAGTTGGAAAAAAGGTCCGAAATTGATTAAAAATCCTACCCAGGATGGAGTTCCAGAAGCCCCGCAGCGAGCTGCGCGAGCCGCAAGAACACCGGGAATGACCAAAAGGCACCCAGAAGTGAACCATCAAAAGTGGGGGACAATTTGAGAAAAAGTTGGAAAAAGGTCCGAAATTGATTAAAAATCCTACCCAGGATGGAGTTCCACAAGTCCCGCAGCGAGCTGCACGAGCCGCAGGAACACCGGGAATGACCAAAAGGCACCCAGAAGTGAACCATCAAAAGTGGGGGACAATTTGAGAAAAAGTTGGAAAAAGGTCCGAAATTGTTTAAAAATCCTACCCAGGATGGAGTTCCAGAAGTCCCGCAGCGAGCTGCACGAGCCGCAGGAACACCGGGAATGACCAAAAGGCACCAGAAGTGAACCATCAAAACTGGGGGACAATTTGAGAAAAAGTTGGAAAAAGGTCCGAAATTGTTTAAAAATCCTACCCAGGATGGAGTTCCAGAAGTCCCGCAGCGAGCTGCACGAGCCGCAGGAACACCGGGAATGACCAAAAGGCACCCAGAAGTGAACCATCAAAAGTGGGGGACAATTTGACAAAAAGTTGGAAAAAGGTCCGAAATTGATTAAAAATCCTACCCAGGATGGAGTTCCACAAGTCCCGCAGCGAGCTGCGCGAGCTCCGGGACCCCCGGGAATGACCAAAAGGCACCCAGAAGTGAACCATCAAAAGTGGGGGACAATTTGAGAAAAAGTTGGAAAAAGGTCCGAAATTGTTTAAAAATCCTACCCAGGATGGAGTTCCACAAGTCCCGCAGCGAGCTGCACGAGCCGCAGGAACACCGGGAATGACCAAAAGGCACCCAGAAGTGAACCATCAAAAGTGGGGGACAATTTGAGAAAATGTTGGAAAAAGGTCCGAAATTGATTAAAAATCCTACCCAGGATGGAGTTCCAGAAGCCCCGCAGCGAGCTGCACGAGCCGCAGGAACACCGATAATGAACAAAAGGCACCCAGAAGTGAACCAGCGAAAGTAGGGGAAAAATGGAGGAGAAGGAGGAAAAAGTACCAAATTGTTTAAAAATCCTACCCAGGATGGAGTTCCAGAAGTCCCGCAGCGAGCTGCACGAGCCGCAGGAACACCGGGAATGACCAAAAGGCACCCAGAAGTGAACCAGCGAAAGTGGGGGAAAAATGGAGGAAAAGGAGGAAAAAGTACCAAATTGTTTAAAAATCCTACCCAGGATGGAGTTCCACAAGTCCCGCAGCGAGCTGCACGAGCCGCAGGAACACCGGGAATGACCAAAAGGCACCCAGAAGTGAACCAGCGAAAGTGGGGGACAATTTGAGAAAAAGTTGGAAAAAGGTCCGAAATTGATTAAAAATCCTACCCAGGATGGAGTTCCAGAAGCCCCGCAGCGAGCTGCGCGAGCCGCAGGAACACCGGGAATGACCAAAAGGCACCCAGAAGTGAACCATCAAAAGTGGGGGACAATTTGAGAAAAAGTTGGAAAAAGGTCCGAAATTGATTAAAAATCCTACCCAGGATGGAGTTCCAGAAGCCCCGCAGCGAGCTGCGCGAGCCGCAGGAACACCGGGAATGACCAAAAGGCACCCAGAAGTGAACCATCAAAAGTGGGGGACAATTTGAGAAAAAGTTGGAAAAAGGTCCGAAATTGATTAAAAATCCTACCCAGGATGGAGTTCCAGAAGTCCCGCAGCGAGCTGCACGAGCCGCGGGAACACCGGGAATGACCAAAAGGCACCCAGAAGCGAACCAGCGAAAGTGGGGGAAAAATGGAGGAAAAGGAGGAAAAAGTACCAAATTGTTTAAAAATCCTACCCAGGATGGAGTTCCACAAGTCCCGCAGCGAGCTGCACGAGCCGCAGGAACACCGGGAATGACCAAAAGGCACCCAGAAGCGAACCAGCGAAAGTGGGGGAAAAATGGAGGAAAAGGAGGAAAAAGTACCAAATTGTTTAAAAATCCTACCCAGGATGGAGTTCCACAAGTCCCGCAGCGAGCTGCACGAGCCGCAGGAACACCGGGAATGACCAAAAGGCACCCAGAAGCGAACCAGCGAAAGTGGGGGAAAAATGGAGGAAAAGGAGGAAAAAGTACCAAATTGTTTAAAAATCCTACCCAGGATGGAGTTCCAGAAGCCCCGCAGCGAGCTGCCCGAGCCGCGGGAACACCGGGAATGACCAAAAGGCACCCAGAAGTGAACCATCAAAAGTGGGGGACAATTTGAGAAAATGTTGGAAAAAGGTCCGAAATTGTTTAAAAATCCTACCCAGGATGGAGTTCCAGAAGCCCCGCAGCGAGCTGCACGAGCCGCGGGAACACCGGGAATGACCAAAAGGCACCCAGAAGTGTCAACTTTTAAAAGTCGGGATTTTTTCTAAGTGTCCACTTATATGGTCGGGATTTTTTCTAAGTGTCAACTTATATAGTCGGGATTTTTTCTAAGTGTCAACTTATATAGTCGGGATTTTTTCTAAGTGTCAACTTGTAAAGTGAGGATTTTTTTCCAAGTGTCAACCTGTAAAGTGGGGATTTTTTTCCAAGTGTCCACTTTTGGTTCACCATGCCTTCCAGAGTCAAAGAAGCCCCCGAGTGAGACCCAAAAAACCGGGCCGAGTGATGTCATTTGGGGCCCTATTTTCAGTCATTTTGTGGGATTTCGGTGACGCCGAGGAGGGAAGCAGGTGTCAAGGGAGGGGGGGTGCCTGTCCCTTTAAGAAGGCCGGCTTGCCGTGGATCTACACCCGGGTAGGGAATTCAAAATAGGTCCCTCTATTTGCTGGAAGTCAGCACAAAAAAGCTGGAAATATGACAGGGAAAAAAAAAAGAAGAAGGTGCAATGATGGCAGAGTGTCCATGTTGCTGTCCCTTTAAGAAGGCCGGCTTGCCGTGGATCTCCACCCGGGTGGGGAATTCCAAATAGTTCCCTCTATTTGCTGGAAGTGCCCCCCCAAAAAGCTGTCCATTTCCCCAAGTTTTTAAGGAGGGAAAAGCCACTTTAAGCCTAAAAAGGAAAGCGGGGATTTGGAGCCCTCCGGTGGACTTCCGCCGCCGCTGCACCCATCCAAAAATGCATGATTTCCAAGTGCGCCTTATTGAGAGAGTCCAGACTTATAAAGGGAAACAAAAACCAGGGTTGGGGTTGGATGCATCACACTGTAAGTCTCGGCTGCAGCCAGAAGCAAGTATTAAAAAGATAGACATCAACCATCATTTAAAAAGGGGAAAACAAATCCATTCATAAATAAATCATATCCAAATTTTAAAAAGAGGCAGCAGAAAATAGGCATGATAAACAAAGAGGGCTGGGGTTTGGAGGAGGGCAAAATGTCCCGCAGCCGGCCGCCCGAGTTCCGGGATGCCCAGCACGTCCATAACGCACCCCGCAAAGTCAAACTGGAAGTGGAGGGGAAAAAAGCTGGGAAAGAAGTTAAATGTCCTCAAAGTGTTCCAAAATCAGTCCCACGAGTCCCGCAGCTGGCCACCCGAGTCCAGGGAAGCCCGGCACCTCCGTAACAAGGCCTGCAAAGTCACACTGCAAGTGGGGGAGAAAAGCTGGCATAGTAGCCAAAAGTCCTCAAAGTGTTCAAAAATCAGTCCCCCACCAGCCCCGCAGCTGGCCACCCGAGTCCAGGGACGCCCGGCACAGCCGTAACGCACCCCGCAAAGTCAAACTGCAAGTGGGGGAGAAAAGCTGGGAAAAAAAGCCAAAAGTCCTCAAAGTTTTCAAAATCCGCACCCGGGACTGAGTCCAGCAAGTCCCCCCGGTCCCAAAAAGGCCATTTTTTTTCAAAAAATACCCAGAAAATCCGGGGGCCGGATTCGGAATCCGGCGTACCGCTTTCGGCCCGCGTGCCCTAGATTGGAGACCAATGTCAAAAATGGACGCCGGTCGGGTATTTTTTTCCTTGGGGTCTATAGAGAGTAAATCCGGAGGAAAATTGGCCTTACAAGCAAAGGGAGGGATTTTAGGGGGCATAACGTCCAGCCGCGTGCCTCCCGGGTCCCGGGGAAGAAAAAGTCCAGAAAACTCATAAAATCATGCCCAGCATGGAGATCCACAAGTCCCGCCGCAGGCCCGAGGCTTCCCGGGTCCCGGGAATGACCAAAAGACACCCAGGAGTGGACCATCGAAAGTGGGAGGGAAATGGAGGGAAAGTCGGAAAAAGGTCCAAAATGGGTTGAAAATCATATGATCCCACCCAGGGTAGAGTTCCACAAGTCCCGCAGCGAGCTGCACGAGCCGCAGGAACACCGGGAATGACCAAAAGGCACCCAGAAGTGAACCAGCGAAAGTGGGGGAAAAATGGAGGAAAAGTCGGGAAAAAGTGCCAAATTGTTTAAAAATCCTACCCAGGATGGAGTTCCAGAAGCCCCGCAGCGAGCTGCACGAGCCGCGGGAACACCGGGAATGACCAAAAGGCACCCAGAAGTGAACCAGCGAAAGTGGGGGGAAAATGGAGGAAAAGGAGGAAAAAGTACCAAATTGTTTAAAAATCCTACCCAGGATGGAGTTCCAGAAGCCCCTCAGCGAGCTGCGCGAGCCGCGGGAACACCGGGAATGACCAAAAGGCACCCAGAAGTGAACCATCAAAACTGGGGGACAATTTGAGAAAAAGTTGGAAAAAGGTCCGAAATTGTTTAAAAATCCTACCCAGGATGGAGTTCCAGAAGTCCCGCAGCGAGCTGCACGAGCCGCAGGAACACCGGGAATGACCAAAAGGCACCCAGAAGTGAACCATCAAAAGTGGGGGACAATTTGAGAAAAAGTTGGAAAAAAGGTCCGAAATTGATTAAAAATCCTACCCAGGATGGAGTTCCAGAAGCCCCGCAGCGAGCCGCGCGAGCCGCAAGAACACCGGGAATGACCAAAAGGCACCCAGAAGTGAACCAGCGAAAGTGGGGGAAAAATGGAGGAAAAGGAGGAAAAAGTACCAAATTGTTTAAAAATCCTACCCAGGATGGAGTTCCAGAAGTCCCGCAGCGAGCTGCACGAGCCGCAGGAACACCGGGAATGACCAAAAGGCACCCAGAAGTGAACCATCAAAAGTGGGGGACAATTTGAGAAAAAGTTGGAAAAAGGTCCGAAATTGATTAAAAATCCTACCCAGGATGGAGTTCCACAAGTCCCGCAGCGAGCTGCACGAGCCGCAGGAACACCGGGAATGACCAAAAGGCACCCAGAAGTGAACCATCAAAAGTGGGGGACAATTTGAGAAAATGTTGGAAAAAGGTCCGAAATTGATTAAAAATCCTACCCAGGATGGAGTTCCAGAAGCCCCGCAGCGAGCTGCCCGAGCCGCGGGAACACCGGGAATGACCAAAAGGCACCCAGAAGTGAACCAGCGAAAGTGGGGGAAAAATGGAGGAAAAGGAGGAAAAAGTACCAAATTGTTTAAAAATCCTACCCAGGATGGAGTTCCAGAAGTCCCGCAGCGAGCTGCACGAGCCGCAGGAACACCGGGAATGACCAAAAGGCACCCAGAAGTGAACCATCAAAAGTGGGGGACAATTTGAGAAAAAGTTGGAAAAAAGGTCCGAAATTGATTAAAAATCCTACCCAGGATGGAGTTCCAGAAGCCCCGCAGCGAGCTGCGCGAGCCGCAAGAACACCGGGAATGACCAAAAGGCACCCAGAAGTGAACCATCAAAAGTGGGGGACAATTTGAGAAAAAGTTGGAAAAAGGTCCGAAATTGATTAAAAATCCTACCCAGGATGGAGTTCCACAAGTCCCGCAGCGAGCTGCACGAGCCGCAGGAACACCGGGAATGACCAAAAGGCACCCAGAAGTGAACCATCAAAAGTGGGGGACAATTTGAGAAAAAGTTGGAAAAAGGTCCGAAATTGATTAAAAATCCTACCCAGGATGGAGTTCCACAAGTCCCGCAGCGAGCTGCACGAGCCGCAGGAACACCGGGAATGACCAAAAGGCACCCAGAAGTGAACCATCAAAAGTGGGGGACAATTTGAGAAAATGTTGGAAAAAGGTCCGAAATTGATTAAAAATCCTACCCAGGATGGAGTTCCAGAAGCCCCGCAGCGAGCTGCACGAGCCGCAGGAACACCGGGAATGACCAAAAGGCACCCAGAAGTGAACCAGCGAAAGTGGGGGAAAAATGGAGGAAAAGGAGGAAAAAGTACCAAATTGTTTAAAAATCCTACCCAGGATGGAGTTCCAGAAGTCCCGCAGCGAGCTGCCCGAGCCGCGGGAACACCGGGAATGACCAAAAGGCACCCAGAAGTGAACCAGCGAAAGTGGGGGAAAAATGGAGGAAAAGGAGGAAAAAGTACCAAATTGTTTAAAAATCCTACCCAGGATGGAGTTCCAGAAGTCCCGCAGCGAGCTGCACGAGCCGCAGGAACACCGGGAATGACCAAAAGGCACCCAGAAGTGAACCATCAAAAGTGGGGGACAATTTGAGAAAAAGTTGGAAAAAAGGTCCGAAATTGATTAAAAATCCTACCCAGGATGGAGTTCCAGAAGCCCCGCAGCGAGCTGCGCGAGCCGCAAGAACACCGGGAATGACCAAAAGGCACCCAGAAGTGAACCATCAAAAGTGGGGGACAATTTGAGAAAAAGTTGGAAAAAGGTCCGAAATTGATTAAAAATCCTACCCAGGATGGAGTTCCACAAGTCCCGCAGCGAGCTGCACGAGCCGCAGGAACACCGGGAATGACCAAAAGGCACCCAGAAGTGAACCATCAAAAGTGGGGGACAATTTGAGAAAATGTTGGAAAAAGGTCCGAAATTGATTAAAAATCCTACCCAGGATGGAGTTCCAGAAGCCCCGCAGCGAGCTGCACGAGCCGCAGGAACACCGGGAATGACCAAAAGGCACCAAGAAGTGAACCAGCGAAAGTGGGGGAAAAATGGAGGAAAAGTCGGAAAAAGTACCAAATTGTTTAAAAATCCTACCCAGGATGGAGTTCCAGAAGTCCCGCAGCGAGCTGCCCGAGCCGCGGGAACACCGGGAATGACCAAAAGGCACCCAGAAGTGAACCAGCGAAAGTGGGGGAAAAACGGAGGAGAAGGAGGAAAAAGTACCAAATTGTTTAAAAATCCTACCCAGGATGGAGTTCCAGAAGTCCCGCAGCGAGCTGCACGAGCCGCGGGAACATTGGGAATCAACAAAAGGCACCCAGAAGTGAACCATCAAAAGTGGCTGACAATTTGAGAAAAAGTTGGAAAAAAGGTCCGAAATTGATTGAAAATCCTACCCAGGATGGAGTTCCAGAAGTCCCAAAGCGAGCTGCGCGAGCTCCGGGACCCCCGGGAATGACCAAAAGGCACCCAGAAGTGAACCATCAAAAGTGGGGGACAATTTGAGAAAAAGTTGGAAAAAGGTCCGAAATTGTTTAAAAATCCTACCCAGGATGGAGTTCCAGAAGCCCCGCAGCGAGCTGCACGAGCCGCAAGAACACCGGGAATGACCAAAAGGCACCCAGAAGTGAACCATCAAAAGTGGGGGACAATTTGAGAAAAAGTTGGAAAAAGGTCCGAAATTGATTAAAAATCCTACCCAGGATGGAGTTCCACAAGTCCCGCAGCGAGCTGCACGAGCCGCAGGAACACCGGGAATGACCAAAAGGCACCCAGAAGTGAACCATCAAAAGTGGGGGACAATTTGAGAAAATGTTGGAAAAAGGTCCGAAATTGATTAAAAATCCTACCCAGGATGGAGTTCCAGAAGCCCCGCAGCGAGCTGCACGAGCCGCAGGAACACCGGGAATGACCAAAAGGCACCAAGAAGTGAACCAGCGAAAGTGGGGGAAAAATGGAGGAAAAGTCGGAAAAAGTACCAAATTGTTTAAAAATCCTACCCAGGATGGAGTTCCAGAAGTCCCGCAGCGAGCTGCCCGAGCCGCGGGAACACCGGGAATGACCAAAAGGCACCCAGAAGTGAACCAGCGAAAGTGGGGGAAAAACGGAGGAGAAGGAGGAAAAAGTACCAAATTGTTTAAAAATCCTACCCAGGATGGAGTTCCAGAAGTCCCGCAGCGAGCTGCCCGAGCCGCGGGAACATTGGGAATCAACAAAAGGCACCCAGAAGTGAACCATCAAAAGTGGCTGACAATTTGAGAAAAAGTTGGAAAAAAGGTCCGAAATTGATTGAAAATCCTACCCAGGATGGAGTTCCAGAAGTCCCAAAGCGAGCTGCGCGAGCTCCGGGACCCCCGGGAATGACCAAAAGGCACCCAGAAGTGAACCATCAAAAGTGGGGGACAATTTGAGAAAAAGTTGGAAAAAGGTCCGAAATTGTTTAAAAATCCTACCCAGGATGGAGTTCCAGAAGCCCCGCAGCGAGCTGCACGAGCCGCAGGAACACCGGGAATGACCAAAAGGCACCCAGAAGTGAACCAGCGAAAGTGGGGGAAAAATGGAGGAAAAGGAGGAAAAAGTACCAAATTGTTTAAAAATCCTACCCAGGATGGAGTTCCACAAGTCCCGCAGCGAGCTGCACGAGCCGCAGGAACACCGGGAATGACCAAAAGGCACCCAGAAGCGAACCAGCGAAAGTGGGGGAAAAATGGAGGAAAAGGAGGAAAAAGTACCAAATTGTTTAAAAATCCTACCCAGGATGGAGTTCCACAAGTCCCGCAGCGAGCTGCACGAGCCGCAGGAACACCGGGAATGACCAAAAGGCACCCAGAAGCGAACCAGCGAAAGTGGGGGAAAAATGGAGGAAAAGGAGGAAAAAGTACCAAATTGTTTAAAAATCCTACCCAGGATGGAGTACCACAAGTCCCGCAGCGAGCTGCACGAGCCGCAGGAACACCGGGAATGACCAAAAGGCACCCAGAAGCGAACCAGCCAAAGTGGGGGAAAAATGGAGGAAAAGGAGGAAAAAGTACCAAATTGTTTAAAAATCCTACCCAGGATGGAGTTCCACAAGTCCCGCAAAGAGCTGCACGAGCCGCAGGAACACCGGGAATGACCAAAAGGCACCCAGAAGTGAACCAGCGAAAGTGGGGGAAAAATGGAGGAAAAGGAGGAAAAAGTACCAAATTGTTTAAAAATCCTACCCAGGATGGAGTTCCACAAGTCCCGCAGCGAGCTGCACGAGCCGCAGGAACACCGGGAATGACCAAAAGGCACCCAGAAGCGAACCAGCGAAAGTGGGGGAAAAATGGAGGAAAAGGAGGAAAAAGTACCAAATTGTTTAAAAATCCTACCCAGGATGGAGTTCCACAAGTCCCGCAGCGAGCTGCACGAGCCGCAGGAACACCGGGAATGACCAAAAGATACCCAGAAGCGAACCAGCGAAAGTGGGGGAAAAATGGAGGAAAAGGAGGAAAAAGTACCAAATTGTTTAAAAATCCTACCCAGGATGGAGTTCCACAAGCCCCGCAGCGAGCTGCACGAGCCGCAGGAACACCGGGAATGACCAAAAGGCACCCAGAAGTGAACCATCAAAAGTGGGGGACAATTTGAGAAAAAGTTGGAAAAAGGTCCGAAATTGATTAAAAATCCTACCCAGGATGGAGTTCCACAAGTCCCGCAGCGAGCTGCACGAGCCGCAGGAACACCGGGAATGACCAAAAGGCACCCAGAAGTGAACCAGCGAAAGTGGGGGAAAAATGGAGGAAAAGGAGGAAAAAGTACCAAATGTTTAAAAATCCTACCCAGGATGGAGTTCCACAAGTCCCGCAGCGAGCTGCGCGAGCTCCGGGACCCCCGGGAATGACCAAAAGGCACCCAGAAGTGAACCATCAAAAGTGGGGGACAATTTGAGAAAATGTTGGAAAAAGGTCCGAAATTGATTAAAAATCCTACCCAGGATGGAGTTCCAGAAGCCCCGCAGCGAGCTGCACGAGCCGCAGGAACACCGGGAATGACCAAAAGGCACCCAGAAGTGAACCAGCGAAAGTGGGGGAAAAATGGAGGAAAAGGAGGAAAAAGGTCCGAAATTGTTTAAAAATCCTACCCAGGATGGAGTTCCAGAAGCCCCGCAGCGAGCTGCCCGAGCCGCAGGAACACCGGGAATGACCAAAAGGCACCCAGAAGTGAACCATCAAAAGTGGGGGACAATTTGAGAAAAAGTTGGAAAAAGGTCCGAAATTGATTAAAAATCCTACCCAGGATGGAGTTCCAGAAGTCCCGCAGCGAGCTGCACGAGCCGCGGGAACACCGGGAATGACCAAAAGGCACCCAGAAGTGAACCAGCGAAAGTGGGGGAAAAATGGAGGAAAAGGAGGAAAAAGTACCAAATTGTTTAAAAATCCTACCCAGGATGGAGTTCCAGAAGCCCCGCAGCGAGCTGCACGAGCCGCGGGAACACCGGGAATGACCAAAAGGCACCCAGAAGTGAACCATCAAAACTGGGGGAAAAATGGAGGAAAAGTCGGGAAAAAGTGCCAAATTGTTTAAAAATCCTACCCAGGATGGAGTTCCAGAAGCCCCGCAGCGAGCTGCACGAGCCGCGGGAACACCGGGAATGACCAAAAGGCACCCAGAAGTGAACCAGCGAAAGTGGGGGGAAAATGGAGGAAAAGGAGGAAAAAGTACCAAATTGTTTAAAAATCCTACCCAGGATGGAGTTCCAGAAGCCCCTCAGCGAGCTGCGCGAGCCGCGGGAACACCGGGAATGACCAAAAGGCACCCAGAAGTGAACCATCAAAACTGGGGGACAATTTGAGAAAAAGTTGGAAAAAGGTCCGAAATTGTTTAAAAATCCTACCCAGGATGGAGTTCCACAAGTCCCGCAGCGAGCTGCACGAGCCGCAGGAACACCGGGAATGACCAAAAGGCACCCAGAAGTGAACCATCAAAAGTGGGGGACAATTTGAGAAAAAGTTGGAAAAAAGGTCCGAAATTGATTAAAAATCCTACCCAGGATGGAGTTCCAGAAGCCCCGCAGCGAGCCGCGCGAGCCGCAAGAACACCGGGAATGACCAAAAGGCACCCAGAAGTGAACCAGCGAAAGTGGGGGAAAAATGGAGGAAAAGGAGGAAAAAGTACCAAATTGTTTAAAAATCCTACCCAGGATGGAGTTCCAGAAGTCCCGCAGCGAGCTGCCCGAGCCGCGGGAACACCGGGAATGACCAAAAGGCACCCAGAAGTGAACCAGCGAAAGTGGGGGAAAATGGAGGAAAAGGAGGAAAAAGTACCAAATTGTTTAAAAATCCTACCCAGGATGGAGTTCCAGAAGTCCCGCAGCGAGCTGCACGAGCCGCAGGAACACCGGGAATGACCAAAAGGCACCCAGAAGTGAACCATCAAAAGTGGGGGACAATTTGAGAAAAAGTTGGAAAAAGGTCCGAAATTGATTAAAAATCCTACCCAGGATGGAGTTCCACAAGTCCCGCAGCGAGCTGCACGAGCCGCAGGAACACCGGGAATGACCAAAAGGCACCCAGAAGTGAACCATCAAAAGTGGGGGACAATTTGAGAAAAAGTTGGAAAAAGGTCCGAAATTGATTAAAAATCCTACCCAGGATGGAGTTCCACAAGTCCCGCAGCGAGCTGCACGAGCCGCAAGAACACCGGGAATGACCAAAAGGCACCCAGAAGTGAACCAGCGAAAGTGGGGGAAAAATGGAGGAAAAGGAGGAAAAAGTACCAAATTGTTTAAAAATCCTACCCAGGATGGAGTTCCAGAAGTCCCGCAGCGAGCTGCACGAGCCGCAGGAACACCGGGAATGACCAAAAGGCACCCAGAAGTGAACCATCAAAAGTGGGGGACAATTTGAGAAAATGTTGGAAAAAGGTCCGAAATTGATTAAAAATCCTACCCAGGATGGAGTTCCAGAAGCCCCGCAGCGAGCTGCACGAGCCGCAGGAACACCGGGAATGACCAAAAGGCACCCAGAAGTGAACCAGCGAAAGTGGGGGAAAAATGGAGGAAAAGGAGGAAAAAGTACCAAATTGTTTAAAAATCCTACCCAGGATGGAGTTCCAGAAGTCCCGCAGCGAGCTGCCCGAGCCGCGGGAACACCGGGAATGACCAAAAGGCACCCAGAAGTGAACCAGCGAAAGTGGGGGAAAAATGGAGGAAAAGGAGGAAAAAGTACCAAATTGTTTAAAAATCCTACCCAGGATGGAGTTCCAGAAGTCCCGCAGCGAGCTGCACGAGCCGCAGGAACACCGGGAATGACCAAAAGGCACCCAGAAGTGAACCATCAAAAGTGGGGGACAATTTGAGAAAAAGTTGGAAAAAAGGTCCGAAATTGATTAAAAATCCTACCCAGGATGGAGTTCCAGAAGCCCCGCAGCGAGCTGCGCGAGCCGCAAGAACACCGGGAATGACCAAAAGGCACCCAGAAGTGAACCATCAAAAGTGGGGGACAATTTGAGAAAAAGTTGGAAAAAGGTCCGAAATTGATTAAAAATCCTACCCAGGATGGAGTTCCACAAGTCCCGCAGCGAGCTGCACGAGCCGCAGGAACACCGGGAATGACCAAAAGGCACCCAGAAGTGAACCATCAAAAGTGGGGGACAATTTGAGAAAAAGTTGGAAAAAGGTCCGAAATTGTTTAAAAATCCTACCCAGGATGGAGTTCCAGAAGTCCCGCAGCGAGCTGCACGAGCCGCAGGAACACCGGGAATGACCAAAAGGCACCCAGAAGTGAACCATCAAAAGTGGGGGACAATTTGACAAAAAGTTGGAAAAAGGTCCGAAATTGATTAAAAATCCTACCCAGGATGGAGTTCCACAAGTCCCGCAGCGAGCTGCGCGAGCTCCGGGACCCCCGGGAATGACCAAAAGGCACCCAGAAGTGAACCATCAAAAGTGGGGGACAATTTGAGAAAAAGTTGGAAAAAGGTCCGAAATTGTTTAAAAATCCTACCCAGGATGGAGTTCCAGAAGCCCCGCAGCGAGCTGCGCGAGCCGCAAGAACACCGGGAATGACCAAAAGGCACCCAGAAGTGAACCATCAAAAGTGGGGGACAATTTGAGAAAAAGTTGGAAAAAGGTCCGAAATTGATTAAAAATCCTACCCAGGATGGAGTTCCAGAAGCCCCGCAGCGAGCTGCACGAGCCGCAGGAACACCGGGAATGACCAAAAGGCACCCAGAAGTGAACCATCAAAAGTGGGGGACAATTTGAGAAAATGTTGGAAAAAGGTCCGAAATTGATTAAAAATCCTACCCAGGATGGAGTTCCAGAAGCCCCGCAGCGAGCTGCACGAGCCGCAGGAACACCGATAATGAACAAAAGGCACCCAGAAGTGAACCAGCGAAAGTAGGGGAAAAATGGAGGAGAAGGAGGAAAAAGTACCAAATTGTTTAAAAATCCTACCCAGGATGGAGTTCCAGAAGTCCCGCAGCGAGCTGCACGAGCCGCAGGAACACCGGGAATGACCAAAAGGCACCCAGAAGTGAACCAGCGAAAGTGGGGGAAAAATGGAGGAAAAGGAGGAAAAAGTACCAAATTGTTTAAAAATCCTACCCAGGATGGAGTTCCACAAGTCCCGCAGCGAGCTGCACGAGCCGCAGGAACACCGGGAATGACCAAAAGGCACCCAGAAGTGAACCAGCGAAAGTGGTCGACAATTTGAGAAAAAGTTGGAAAAAGGTCCGAAATTGATTAAAAATCCTACCCAGGATGGAGTTCCAGAAGCCCCGCAGCGAGCTGCGCGAGCCGCAGGAACACCGGGAATGACCAAAAGGCACCCAGAAGTGAACCATCAAAAGTGGGGGACAATTTGAGAAAAAGTTGGAAAAAGGTCCGAAATTGATTAAAAATCCTACCCAGGATGGAGTTCCAGAAGCCCCGCAGCGAGCTGCGCGAGCCGCAGGAACACCGGGAATGACCAAAAGGCACCCAGAAGTGAACCATCAAAAGTGGGGGACAATTTGAGAAAAAGTTGGAAAAAGGTCCGAAATTGATTAAAAATCCTACCCAGGATGGAGTTCCAGAAGTCCCGCAGCGAGCTGCACGAGCCGCGGGAACACCGGGAATGACCAAAAGGCACCCAGAAGCGAACCAGCGAAAGTGGGGGAAAAATGGAGGAAAAGGAGGAAAAAGTACCAAATTGTTTAAAAATCCTACCCAGGATGGAGTTCCACAAGTCCCGCAGCGAGCTGCACGAGCCGCAGGAACACCGGGAATGACCAAAAGGCACCCAGAAGCGAACCAGCGAAAGTGGGGGAAAAA
This sequence comes from Nerophis ophidion, assembly GCF_033978795.1. NCBI lineage: Eukaryota > Metazoa > Chordata > Actinopteri > Syngnathiformes > Syngnathidae > Nerophis > Nerophis ophidion. The sequence continues at coordinate 16,027 of NW_026907232.1, read as the reverse complement.
TGGAGGAAAAGGAGGAAAAAGTACCAAATTGTTTAAAAATCCTACCCAGGATGGAGTTCCACAAGTCCCGCAGCGAGCTGCACGAGCCGCAGGAACACCGGGAATGACCAAAAGGCACCCAGAAGCGAACCAGCGAAAGTGGGGGAAAAATGGAGGAAAAGGAGGAAAAAGTACCAAATTGTTTAAAAATCCTACCCAGGATGGAGTACCACAAGTCCCGCAGCGAGCTGCACGAGCCGCAGGAACACCGGGAATGACCAAAAGGCACCCAGAAGCGAACCAGCCAAAGTGGGGGAAAAATGGAGGAAAAGGAGGAAAAAGTACCAAATTGTTTAAAAATCCTACCCAGGATGGAGTTCCACAAGTCCCGCAAAGAGCTGCACGAGCCGCAGGAACACCGGGAATGACCAAAAGGCACCCAGAAGTGAACCAGCGAAAGTGGGGGAAAAATGGAGGAAAAGGAGGAAAAAGTACCAAATTGTTTAAAAATCCTACCCAGGATGGAGTTCCACAAGTCCCGCAGCGAGCTGCACGAGCCGCAGGAACACCGGGAATGACCAAAAGGCACCCAGAAGCGAACCAGCGAAAGTGGGGGAAAAATGGAGGAAAAGGAGGAAAAAGTACCAAATTGTTTAAAAATCCTACCCAGGATGGAGTTCCACAAGTCCCGCAGCGAGCTGCACGAGCCGCAGGAACACCGGGAATGACCAAAAGGCACCCAGAAGTGAACCATCAAAAGTGGGGGACAATTTGAGAAAAAGTTGGAAAAAGGTCCGAAATTGATTAAAAATCCTACCCAGGATGGAGTTCCACAAGTCCCGCAGCGAGCTGCACGAGCCGCAGGAACACCGGGAATGACCAAAAGGCACCCAGAAGTGAACCATCAAAAGTGGGGGACAATTTGAGAAAAAGTTGGAAAAAGGTCCGAAATTGATTAAAAATCCTACCCAGGATGGAGTTCCACAAGTCCCGCAGCGAGCTGCACGAGCCGCAAGAACACCGGGAATGACCAAAAGGCACCCAGAAGTGAACCAGCGAAAGTGGGGGAAAAATGGAGGAAAAGGAGGAAAAAGTACCAAATTGTTTAAAAATCCTACCCAGGATGGAGTTCCAGAAGTCCCGCAGCGAGCTGCACGAGCCGCAGGAACACCGGGAATGACCAAAAGGCACCCAGAAGTGAACCATCAAAAGTGGGGGACAATTTGAGAAAATGTTGGAAAAAGGTCCGAAATTGATTAAAAATCCTACCCAGGATGGAGTTCCAGAAGCCCCGCAGCGAGCTGCACGAGCCGCAGGAACACCGGGAATGACCAAAAGGCACCCAGAAGTGAACCAGCGAAAGTGGGGGAAAAATGGAGGAAAAGGAGGAAAAAGTACCAAATTGTTTAAAAATCCTACCCAGGATGGAGTTCCAGAAGTCCCGCAGCGAGCTGCCCGAGCCGCGGGAACACCGGGAATGACCAAAAGGCACCCAGAAGTGAACCAGCGAAAGTGGGGGAAAAATGGAGGAAAAGGAGGAAAAAGTACCAAATTGTTTAAAAATCCTACCCAGGATGGAGTTCCAGAAGTCCCGCAGCGAGCTGCACGAGCCGCAGGAACACCGGGAATGACCAAAAGGCACCCAGAAGTGAACCATCAAAAGTGGGGGACAATTTGAGAAAAAGTTGGAAAAAAGGTCCGAAATTGATTAAAAATCCTACCCAGGATGGAGTTCCAGAAGCCCCGCAGCGAGCTGCGCGAGCCGCAAGAACACCGGGAATGACCAAAAGGCACCCAGAAGTGAACCATCAAAAGTGGGGGACAATTTGAGAAAAAGTTGGAAAAAGGTCCGAAATTGTTTAAAAATCCTACCCAGGATGGAGTTCCAGAAGTCCCGCAGCGAGCTGCACGAGCCGCAGGAACACCGGGAATGACCAAAAGGCACCCAGAAGTGAACCATCAAAAGTGGGGGACAATTTGACAAAAAGTTGGAAAAAGGTCCGAAATTGATTAAAAATCCTACCCAGGATGGAGTTCCACAAGTCCCGCAGCGAGCTGCGCGAGCTCCGGGACCCCCGGGAATGACCAAAAGGCACCCAGAAGTGAACCATCAAAAGTGGGGGACAATTTGAGAAAAAGTTGGAAAAAGGTCCGAAATTGTTTAAAAATCCTACCCAGGATGGAGTTCCAGAAGCCCCGCAGCGAGCTGCGCGAGCCGCAAGAACACCGGGAATGACCAAAAGGCACCCAGAAGTGAACCATCAAAAGTGGGGGACAATTTGAGAAAAAGTTGGAAAAAGGTCCGAAATTGATTAAAAATCCTACCCAGGATGGAGTTCCAGAAGCCCCGCAGCGAGCTGCACGAGCCGCAGGAACACCGGGAATGACCAAAAGGCACCCAGAAGTGAACCATCAAAAGTGGGGGACAATTTGAGAAAATGTTGGAAAAAGGTCCGAAATTGATTAAAAATCCTACCCAGGATGGAGTTCCAGAAGCCCCGCAGCGAGCTGCACGAGCCGCAGGAACACCGATAATGAACAAAAGGCACCCAGAAGTGAACCAGCGAAAGTAGGGGAAAAATGGAGGAGAAGGAGGAAAAAGTACCAAATTGTTTAAAAATCCTACCCAGGATGGAGTTCCAGAAGTCCCGCAGCGAGCTGCACGAGCCGCAGGAACACCGGGAATGACCAAAAGGCACCCAGAAGTGAACCAGCGAAAGTGGGGGAAAAATGGAGGAAAAGGAGGAAAAAGTACCAAATTGTTTAAAAATCCTACCCAGGATGGAGTTCCACAAGTCCCGCAGCGAGCTGCACGAGCCGCAGGAACACCGGGAATGACCAAAAGGCACCCAGAAGTGAACCAGCGAAAGTGGTCGACAATTTGAGAAAAAGTTGGAAAAAGGTCCGAAATTGATTAAAAATCCTACCCAGGATGGAGTTCCAGAAGCCCCGCAGCGAGCTGCGCGAGCCGCAGGAACACCGGGAATGACCAAAAGGCACCCAGAAGTGAACCATCAAAAGTGGGGGACAATTTGAGAAAAAGTTGGAAAAAGGTCCGAAATTGATTAAAAATCCTACCCAGGATGGAGTTCCAGAAGTCCCGCAGCGAGCTGCACGAGCCGCGGGAACACCGGGAATGACCAAAAGGCACCCAGAAGCGAACCAGCGAAAGTGGGGGAAAAATGGAGGAAAAGGAGGAAAAAGTACCAAATTGTTTAAAAATCCTACCCAGGATGGAGTTCCACAAGTCCCGCAGCGAGCTGCACGAGCCGCAGGAACACCGGGAATGACCAAAAGGCACCCAGAAGCGAACCAGCGAAAGTGGGGGAAAAATGGAGGAAAAGGAGGAAAAAGTACCAAATTGTTTAAAAATCCTACCCAGGATGGAGTTCCACAAGTCCCGCAGCGAGCTGCACGAGCCGCAGGAACACCGGGAATGACCAAAAGGCACCCAGAAGCGAACCAGCGAAAGTGGGGGAAAAATGGAGGAAAAGGAGGAAAAAGTACCAAATTGTTTAAAAATCCTACCCAGGATGGAGTTCCACAAGTCCCGCAGCGAGCTGCACGAGCCGCAGGAACACCGGGAATGACCAAAAGGCACCCAGAAGCGAACCAGCGAAAGTGGGGGAAAAATGGAGGAAAAGGAGGAAAAAGTACCAAATTGTTTAAAAATCCTACCCAGGATGGAGTACCACAAGTCCCGCAGCGAGCTGCACGAGCCGCAGGAACACCGGGAATGACCAAAAGGCACCCAGAAGCGAACCAGCGAAAGTGGGGGAAAAATGGAGGAAAAGGAGGAAAAAGTACCAAATTGTTTAAAAATCCTACCCAGGATGGAGTTCCACAAGTCCCGCAGCGAGCTGCACGAGCCGCAGGAACACCGGGAATGACCAAAAGGCACCCAGAAGCGAACCAGCGAAAGTGGGGGAAAAATGGAGGAAAAGGAGGAAAAAGTACCAAATTGTTTAAAAATCCTACCCAGGATGGAGTTCCACAAGTCCCGCAGCGAGCTGCACGAGCCGCAGGAACACCGGAATGACCAAAAGATACCCAGAAGCGAACCAGCGAAAGTGGGGGAAAAATGGAGGAAAAGGAGGAAAAAGTACCAAATTGTTTAAAAATCCTACCCAGGATGGAGTTCCACAAGCCCCGCAGCGAGCTGCACGAGCCGCAGGAACACCGGGAATGACCAAAAGGCACCCAGAAGTGAACCATCAAAAGTGGGGGACAATTTGAGAAAAAGTTGGAAAAAGGTCCGAAATTGATTAAAAATCCTACCCAGGATGGAGTTCCACAAGTCCCGCAGCGAGCTGCACGAGCCGCAGGAACACCGGGAATGACCAAAAGGCACCCAGAAGTGAACCAGCGAAAGTGGGGGAAAAATGGAGGAAAAGGAGGAAAAAGTACCAAATTGTTTAAAAATCCTACCCAGGATGGAGTTCCAGAAGCCCCGCAGCGAGCTGCCCGAGCCGCGGGAACACCGGGAATGACCAAAAGGCACCCAGAAGTGAACCATCAAAAGTGGGGGACAATTTGAGAAAATGTTGGAAAAAGGTCCGAAATTGTTTAAAAATCCTACCCAGGATGGAGTTCCAGAAGCCCCGCAGCGAGCTGCCCGAGCCGCGGGACCGCTGGGAATGACCAAAAGGCACCCAGAAGTGAACCATCAAAAGTGGGGGACAATTTGAGAAAAAGTTGGAAAAAGGTCCGAAATTGTTTAAAAATCCTACCCAGGATGGAGTTCCAGAAGCCCCGCAGCGAGCTGCGCGAGCCGCAGGAACACCGGGAATGACCAAAAGGCACCCAGAAGTGAACCATCAAAAGTGGGGGACAATTTGAGAAAAAGTTGGAAAAAGGTCCGAAATTGTTTAAAAATCTTACCCAGGATGGAGTTCCACAAGTCCCGCAGCGAGCTGCACGAGCCGCAGGAACACCGGGAATGACCAAAAGGCACCCAGAAGTGAACCAGCGAAAGTGGGGGACAATTTGAGAAAAAGTTGGAAAAAGGTCCGAAATTGATTAAAAATCCTACCCAGGATGGAGTTCCAGAAGTCCCGCAGCGAGCTGCACGAGCCGCGGGAACACCGGGAATGACCAAAAGGCACCCAGAAGTGAACCAGCGAAAGTGGGGGAAAAATGGAGGAAAAGGAGGAAAAAGTACCAAATTGTTTAAAAATCCTACCCAGGATGGAGTTCCAGAAGCCCCGCAGCGAGCTGCACGAGCCGCGGGAACACCGGGAATGACCAAAAGGCACCCAGAAGTGAACCATCAAAACTGGGGGAAAAATGGAGGAAAAGTCGGGAAAAAGTGCCAAATTGTTTAAAAATCCTACCCAGGATGGAGTTCCAGAAGCCCCGCAGCGAGCTGCACGAGCCGCGGGAACACCGGGAATGACCAAAAGGCACCCAGAAGTGAACCAGCGAAAGTGGGGGGAAAATGGAGGAAAAGGAGGAAAAAGTACCAAATTGTTTAAAAATCCTACCCAGGATGGAGTTCCACAAGTCCCGCAGCGAGCTGCACGAGCCGCAGGAACACCGGGAATGACCAAAAGGCACCCAGAAGCGAACCAGCGAAAGTGGGGGAAAAATGGAGGAAAAGGAGGAAAAAGTACCAAATTGTTTAAAAATCCTACCCAGGATGGAGTACCACAAGTCCCGCAGCGAGCTGCACGAGCCGCAGGAACACCGGGAATGACCAAAAGGCACCCAGAAGCGAACCAGTCAAAGTGGGGGAAAAATGGAGGAAAAGGAGGAAAAAGTACCAAATTGTTTAAAAATCCTACCCAGGATGGAGTTCCACAAGTCCCGCAAAGAGCTGCACGAGCCGCAGGAACACCGGGAATGACCAAAAGGCACCCAGAAGTGAACCATCAAAAGTGGGGGACAATTTGAGAAAAAGTTGGAAAAAGGTCCGAAATTGATTAAAAATCCTACCCAGGATGGAGTTCCACAAGTCCCGCAGCGAGCTGCACGAGCCGCAGGAACACCGGGAATGACCAAAAGGCACCCAGAAGTGAACCATCAAAAGTGGGGGACAATTTGAGAAAAAGTTGGAAAAAGGTCCGAAATTGATTAAAAATCCTACCCAGGATGGAGTTCCACAAGTCCCGCAGCGAGCTGCACGAGCCGCAAGAACACCGGGAATGACCAAAAGGCACCCAGAAGTGAACCAGCGAAAGTGGGGGAAAAATGGAGGAAAAGGAGGAAAAAGTACCAAATTGTTTAAAAATCCTACCCAGGATGGAGTTCCAGAAGTCCCGCAGCGAGCTGCACGAGCCGCAGGAACACCGGGAATGACCAAAAGGCACCCAGAAGTGAACCATCAAAAGTGGGGGACAATTTGAGAAAAAGTTGGAAAAAGGTCCGAAATTGATTAAAAATCCTACCCAGGATGGAGTTCCACAAGTCCCGCAGCGAGCTGCACGAGCCGCAGGAACACCGGGAATGACCAAAAGGCACCCAGAAGTGAACCATCAAAAGTGGGGGACAATTTGAGAAAATGTTGGAAAAAGGTCCGAAATTGATTAAAAATCCTACCCAGGATGGAGTTCCAGAAGCCCCGCAGCGAGCTGCACGAGCCGCAGGAACACCGGGAATGACCAAAAGGCACCCAGAAGTGAACCAGCGAAAGTGGGGGAAAAATGGAGGAAAAGGAGGAAAAAGTACCAAATTGTTTAAAAATCCTACCCAGGATGGAGTTCCAGAAGTCCCGCAGCGAGCTGCACGAGCCGCAGGAACACCGGGAATGACCAAAAGGCACCCAGAAGTGAACCATCAAAAGTGGGGGACAATTTGAGAAAAAGTTGGAAAAAAGGTCCGAAATTGATTGAAAATCCTACCCAGGATGGAGTTCCAGAAGCCCCGCAGCGAGCTGCACGAGCCGCAGGAACACCGGGAATGACCAAAAGGCACCCAGAAGTGAACCAGCGAAAGTGGGGGAAAAATGGAGGAAAAGGAGGAAAAAGTACCAAATTGTTTAAAAATCCTACCCAGGATGGAGTTCCACAAGTCCCGCAGCGAGCTGCACGAGCCGCAGGAACACCGGGAATGACCAAAAGGCACCCAGAAGCGAACCAGCGAAAGTGGGGGAAAAATGGAGGAAAAGGAGGAAAAAGTACCAAATTGTTTAAAAATCCTACCCAGGATGGAGTTCCACAAGTCCCGCAGCGAGCTGCACGAGCCGCAGGAACACCGGGAATGACCAAAAGGCACCCAGAAGCGAACCAGCGAAAGTGGGGGAAAAATGGAGGAAAAGGAGGAAAAAGTACCAAATTGTTTAAAAATCCTACCCAGGATGGAGTACCACAAGTCCCGCAGCGAGCTGCACGAGCCGCAGGAACACCGGGAATGACCAAAAGGCACCCAGAAGCGAACCAGCCAAAGTGGGGGAAAAATGGAGGAAAAGGAGGAAAAAGTACCAAATTGTTTAAAAATCCTACCCAGGATGGAGTTCCACAAGTCCCGCAAAGAGCTGCACGAGCCGCAGGAACACCGGGAATGACCAAAAGGCACCCAGAAGTGAACCAGCGAAAGTGGGGGAAAAATGGAGGAAAAGGAGGAAAAAGTACCAAATTGTTTAAAAATCCTACCCAGGATGGAGTTCCACAAGTCCCGCAGCGAGCTGCACGAGCCGCAGGAACACCGGGAATGACCAAAAGGCACCCAGAAGCGAACCAGCGAAAGTGGGGGAAAAATGGAGGAAAAGGAGGAAAAAGTACCAAATTGTTTAAAAATCCTACCCAGGATGGAGTTCCACAAGTCCCGCAGCGAGCTGCACGAGCCGCAGGAACACCGGGAATGACCAAAAGATACCCAGAAGCGAACCAGCGAAAGTGGGGGAAAAATGGAGGAAAAGGAGGAAAAAGTACCAAATTGTTTAAAAATCCTACCCAGGATGGAGTTCCACAAGCCCCGCAGCGAGCTGCACGAGCCGCAGGAACACCGGGAATGACCAAAAGGCACCCAGAAGTGAACCATCAAAAGTGGGGGACAATTTGAGAAAAAGTTGGAAAAAGGTCCGAAATTGATTAAAAATCCTACCCAGGATGGAGTTCCACAAGTCCCGCAGCGAGCTGCACGAGCCGCAGGAACACCGGGAATGACCAAAAGGCACCCAGAAGTGAACCAGCGAAAGTGGGGGAAAAATGGAGGAAAAGGAGGAAAAAGTACCAAATTGTTTAAAAATCCTACCCAGGATGGAGTTCCACAAGTCCCGCAGCGAGCTGCGCGAGCTCCGGGACCCCCGGGAATGACCAAAAGGCACCCAGAAGTGAACCATCAAAAGTGGGGGACAATTTGAGAAAATGTTGGAAAAAGGTCCGAAATTGATTAAAAATCCTACCCAGGATGGAGTTCCAGAAGCCCCGCAGCGAGCTGCACGAGCCGCAGGAACACCGGGAATGACCAAAAGGCACCCAGAAGTGAACCAGCGAAAGTGGGGGAAAAATGGAGGAAAAGGAGGAAAAAGGTCCGAAATTGTTTAAAAATCCTACCCAGGATGGAGTTCCAGAAGCCCCGCAGCGAGCTGCCCGAGCCGCAGGAACACCGGGAATGACCAAAAGGCACCCAGAAGTGAACCATCAAAAGTGGGGGACAATTTGAGAAAAAGTTGGAAAAAGGTCCGAAATTGATTAAAAATCCTACCCAGGATGGAGTTCCAGAAGTCCCGCAGCGAGCTGCACGAGCCGCGGGAACACCGGGAATGACCAAAAGGCACCCAGAAGTGAACCAGCGAAAGTGGGGGAAAAATGGAGGAAAAGGAGGAAAAAGTACCAAATTGTTTAAAAATCCTACCCAGGATGGAGTTCCAGAAGCCCCGCAGCGAGCTGCACGAGCCGCGGGAACACCGGGAATGACCAAAAGGCACCCAGAAGTGAACCATCAAAACTGGGGGAAAAATGGAGGAAAAGTCGGGAAAAAGTGCCAAATTGTTTAAAAATCCTACCCAGGATGGAGTTCCAGAAGCCCCGCAGCGAGCTGCACGAGCCGCGGGAACACCGGGAATGACCAAAAGGCACCCAGAAGTGAACCAGCGAAAGTGGGGGGAAAATGGAGGAAAAGGAGGAAAAAGTACCAAATTGTTTAAAAATCCTACCCAGGATGGAGTTCCAGAAGCCCCTCAGCGAGCTGCGCGAGCCGCGGGAACACCGGGAATGACCAAAAGGCACCCAGAAGTGAACCATCAAAACTGGGGGACAATTTGAGAAAAAGTTGGAAAAAGGTCCGAAATTGTTTAAAAATCCTACCCAGGATGGAGTTCCACAAGTCCCGCAGCGAGCTGCACGAGCCGCAGGAACACCGGGAATGACCAAAAGGCACCCAGAAGTGAACCATCAAAAGTGGGGGACAATTTGAGAAAAAGTTGGAAAAAAGGTCCGAAATTGATTAAAAATCCTACCCAGGATGGAGTTCCAGAAGCCCCGCAGCGAGCCGCGCGAGCCGCAAGAACACCGGGAATGACCAAAAGGCACCCAGAAGTGAACCAGCGAAAGTGGGGGAAAAATGGAGGAAAAGGAGGAAAAAGTACCAAATTGTTTAAAAATCCTACCCAGGATGGAGTTCCAGAAGTCCCGCAGCGAGCTGCACGAGCCGCAGGAACACCGGGAATGACCAAAAGGCACCCAGAAGTGAACCATCAAAAGTGGGGGACAATTTGAGAAAATGTTGGAAAAAGGTCCGAAATTGATTAAAAATCCTACCCAGGATGGAGTTCCAGAAGCCCCGCAGCGAGCTGCACGAGCCGCAGGAACACCGGGAATGACCAAAAGGCACCCAGAAGTGAACCAGCGAAAGTGGGGGAAAAATGGAGGAAAAGGAGGAAAAAGTACCAAATTGTTTAAAAATCCTACCCAGGATGGAGTTCCAGAAGTCCCGCAGCGAGCTGCCCGAGCCGCGGGAACACCGGGAATGACCAAAAGGCACCCAGAAGTGAACCAGCGAAAGTGGGGGAAAAATGGAGGAAAAGGAGGAAAAAGTACCAAATTGTTTAAAAATCCTACCCAGGATGGAGTTCCAGAAGTCCCGCAGCGAGCTGCACGAGCCGCAGGAACACCGGGAATGACCAAAAGGCACCCAGAAGTGAACCATCAAAAGTGGGGGACAATTTGAGAAAAAGTTGGAAAAAAGGTCCGAAATTGATTAAAAATCCTACCCAGGATGGAGTTCCAGAAGCCCCGCAGCGAGCTGCGCGAGCCGCAAGAACACCGGGAATGACCAAAAGGCACCCAGAAGTGAACCATCAAAAGTGGGGGACAATTTGAGAAAAAGTTGGAAAAAGGTCCGAAATTGATTAAAAATCCTACCCAGGATGGAGTTCCACAAGTCCCGCAGCGAGCTGCACGAGCCGCAGGAACACCGGGAATGACCAAAAGGCACCCAGAAGTGAACCATCAAAAGTGGGGGACAATTTGAGAAAAAGTTGGAAAAAGGTCCGAAATTGTTTAAAAATCCTACCCAGGATGGAGTTCCAGAAGTCCCGCAGCGAGCTGCACGAGCCGCAGGAACACCGGGAATGACCAAAAGGCACCCAGAAGTGAACCATCAAAAGTGGGGGACAATTTGACAAAAAGTTGGAAAAAGGTCCGAAATTGATTAAAAATCCTACCCAGGATGGAGTTCCACAAGTCCCGCAGCGAGCTGCGCGAGCTCCGGGACCCCCGGGAATGACCAAAAGGCACCCAGAAGTGAACCATCAAAAGTGGGGGACAATTTGAGAAAAAGTTGGAAAAAGGTCCGAAATTGATTAAAAATCCTACCCAGGATGGAGTTCCAGAAGCCCCGCAGCGAGCTGCACGAGCCGCAGGAACACCGGGAATGACCAAAAGGCACCCAGAAGTGAACCATCAAAAGTGGGGGACAATTTGAGAAAATGTTGGAAAAAGGTCCGAAATTGATTAAAAATCCTACCCAGGATGGAGTTCCAGAAGCCCCGCAGCGAGCTGCACGAGCCGCAGGAACACCGATAATGAACAAAAGGCACCCAGAAGTGAACCAGCGAAAGTAGGGGAAAAATGGAGGAGAAGGAGGAAAAAGTACCAAATTGTTTAAAAATCCTACCCAGGATGGAGTTCCAGAAGTCCCGCAGCGAGCTGCACGAGCCGCAGGAACACCGGGAATGACCAAAAGGCACCCAGAAGTGAACCAGCGAAAGTGGGGGAAAAATGGAGGAAAAGGAGGAAAAAGTACCAAATTGTTTAAAAATCCTACCCAGGATGGAGTTCCACAAGTCCCGCAGCGAGCTGCACGAGCCGCAGGAACACCGGGAATGACCAAAAGGCACCCAGAAGTGAACCAGCGAAAGTGGTCGACAATTTGAGAAAAAGTTGGAAAAAGGTCCGAAATTGATTAAAAATCCTACCCAGGATGGAGTTCCAGAAGCCCCGCAGCGAGCTGCGCGAGCCGCAGGAACACCGGGAATGACCAAAAGGCACCCAGAAGTGAACCATCAAAAGTGGGGGACAATTTGAGAAAAAGTTGGAAAAAGGTCCGAAATTGATTAAAAATCCTACCCAGGATGGAGTTCCAGAAGCCCCGCAGCGAGCTGCGCGAGCCGCAGGAACACCGGGAATGACCAAAAGGCACCCAGAAGTGAACCATCAAAAGTGGGGGACAATTTGAGAAAAAGTTGGAAAAAGGTCCGAAATTGATTAAAAATCCTACCCAGGATGGAGTTCCAGAAGTCCCGCAGCGAGCTGCACGAGCCGCGGGAACACCGGGAATGACCAAAAGGCACCCAGAAGCGAACCAGCGAAAGTGGGGGAAAAATGGAGGAAAAGGAGGAAAAAGTACCAAATTGTTTAAAAATCCTACCCAGGATGGAGTTCCACAAGTCCCGCAGCGAGCTGCACGAGCCGCAGGAACACCGGGAATGACCAAAAGGCACCCAGAAGCGAACCAGCGAAAGTGGGGGAAAAATGGAGGAAAAGGAGGAAAAAGTACCAAATTGTTTAAAAATCCTACCCAGGATGGAGTTCCACAAGTCCCGCAGCGAGCTGCACGAGCCGCAGGAACACCGGGAATGACCAAAAGGCACCCAGAAGCGAACCAGCGAAAGTGGGGGAAAAATGGAGGAAAAGGAGGAAAAAGTACCAAATTGTTTAAAAATCCTACCCAGGATGGAGTTCCACAAGTCCCGCAGCGAGCTGCACGAGCCGCAGGAACACCGGGAATGACCAAAAGGCACCCAGAAGCGAACCAGCGAAAGTGGGGGAAAAATGGAGGAAAAGGAGGAAAAAGTACCAAATTGTTTAAAAATCCTACCCAGGATGGAGTACCACAAGTCCCGCAGCGAGCTGCACGAGCCGCAGGAACACCGGGAATGACCAAAAGGCACCCAGAAGCGAACCAGCCAAAGTGGGGGAAAAATGGAGGAAAAGGAGGAAAAAGTACCAAATTGTTTAAAAATCCTACCCAGGATGGAGTTCCACAAGTCCCGCAAAGAGCTGCACGAGCCGCAGGAACACCGGGAATGACCAAAAGGCACCCAGAAGTGAACCAGCGAAAGTGGGGGAAAAATGGAGGAAAAGGAGGAAAAAGTACCAAATTGTTTAAAAATCCTACCCAGGATGGAGTTCCACAAGTCCCGCAGCGAGCTGCACGAGCCGCAGGAACACCGGGAATGACCAAAAGGCACCCAGAAGCGAACCAGCGAAAGTGGGGGAAAAATGGAGGAAAAGGAGGAAAAAGTACCAAATTGTTTAAAAATCCTACCCAGGATGGAGTTCCACAAGTCCCGCAGCGAGCTGCACGAGCCGCAGGAACACCGGGAATGACCAAAAGATACCCAGAAGCGAACCAGCGAAAGTGGGGGAAAAATGGAGGAAAAGGAGGAAAAAGTACCAAATTGTTTAAAAATCCTACCCAGGATGGAGTTCCAGAAGCCCCGCAGCGAGCTGCCCGAGCCGCGGGAACACCGGGAATGACCAAAAGGCACCCAGAAGTGAACCATCAAAAGTGGGGGACAATTTGAGAAAATGTTGGAAAAAGGTCCGAAATTGTTTAAAAATCCTACCCAGGATGGAGTTCCAGAAGCCCCGCAGCGAGCTGCGCGAGCCGCAGGAACACCGGGAATGACCAAAAGGCACCCAGAAGTGAACCATCAAAAGTGGGGGACAATTTGAGAAAAAGTTGGAAAAAGGTCCGAAATTGTTTAAAAATCCTACCCAGGATGGAGTTCCACAAGTCCCGCAGCGAGCTGCACGAGCCGCAGGAACACCGGGAATGACCAAAAGGCACCCAGAAGTGAACCAGCGAAAGTGGGGGACAATTTGAGAAAAAGTTGGAAAAAGGTCCGAAATTGATTAAAAATCCTACCCAGGATGGAGTTCCAGAAGTCCCGCAGCGAGCTGCACGAGCCGCGGGAACACCGGGAATGACCAAAAGGCACCCAGAAGTGAACCAGCGAAAGTGGGGGAAAAATGGAGGAAAAGGAGGAAAAAGTACCAAATTGTTTAAAAATCCTACCCAGGATGGAGTTCCAGAAGCCCCGCAGCGAGCTGCACGAGCCGCGGGAACACCGGGAATGACCAAAAGGCACCCAGAAGTGAACCATCAAAACTGGGGGAAAAATGGAGGAAAAGTCGGGAAAAAGTGCCAAATTGTTTAAAAATCCTACCCAGGATGGAGTTCCAGAAGCCCCGCAGCGAGCTGCACGAGCCGCGGGAACACCGGGAATGACCAAAAGGCACCCAGAAGTGAACCAGCGAAAGTGGGGGGAAAATGGAGGAAAAGGAGGAAAAAGTACCAAATTGTTTAAAAATCCTACCCAGGATGGAGTTCCACAAGTCCCGCAGCGAGCTGCACGAGCCGCAGGAACACCGGGAATGACCAAAAGGCACCCAGAAGCGAACCAGCGAAAGTGGGGGAAAAATGGAGGAAAAGGAGGAAAAAGTACCAAATTGTTTAAAAATCCTACCCAGGATGGAGTACCACAAGTCCCGCAGCGAGCTGCACGAGCCGCAGGAACACCGGGAATGACCAAAGGCACCCAGAAGCGAACCAGTCAAAGTGGGGGAAAAATGGAGGAAAAGGAGGAAAAAGTACCAAATTGTTTAAAAATCCTACCCAGGATGGAGTTCCACAAGTCCCGCAAAGAGCTGCACGAGCCGCAGGAACACCGGGAATGACCAAAAGGCACCCAGAAGTGAACCATCAAAAGTGGGGGACAATTTGAGAAAAAGTTGGAAAAAGGTCCGAAATTGATTAAAAATCCTACCCAGGATGGAGTTCCACAAGTCCCGCAGCGAGCTGCACGAGCCGCAGGAACACCGGGAATGACCAAAAGGCACCCAGAAGTGAACCATCAAAAGTGGGGGACAATTTGAGAAAAAGTTGGAAAAAGGTCCGAAATTGATTAAAAATCCTACCCAGGATGGAGTTCCACAAGTCCCGCAGCGAGCTGCACGAGCCGCAAGAACACCGGGAATGACCAAAAGGCACCCAGAAGTGAACCAGCGAAAGTGGGGGAAAAATGGAGGAAAAGGAGGAAAAAGTACCAAATTGTTTAAAAATCCTACCCAGGATGGAGTTCCAGAAGTCCCGCAGCGAGCTGCACGAGCCGCAGGAACACCGGGAATGACCAAAAGGCACCCAGAAGTGAACCATCAAAAGTGGGGGACAATTTGAGAAAAAGTTGGAAAAAGGTCCGAAATTGATTAAAAATCCTACCCAGGATGGAGTTCCACAAGTCCCGCAGCGAGCTGCACGAGCCGCAGGAACACCGGGAATGACCAAAAGGCACCCAGAAGTGAACCATCAAAAGTGGGGGACAATTTGAGAAAATGTTGGAAAAAGGTCCGAAATTGATTAAAAATCCTACCCAGGATGGAGTTCCAGAAGCCCCGCAGCGAGCTGCACGAGCCGCAGGAACACCGGGAATGACCAAAAGGCACCCAGAAGTGAACCAGCGAAAGTGGGGGAAAAATGGAGGAAAAGGAGGAAAAAGTACCAAATTGTTTAAAAATCCTACCCAGGATGGAGTTCCAGAAGTCCCGCAGCGAGCTGCCCGAGCCGCGGGAACACCGGGAATGACCAAAAGGCACCCAGAAGTGAACCAGCGAAAGTGGGGGAAAAATGGAGGAAAAGGAGGAAAAAGTACCAAATTGTTTAAAAATCCTACCCAGGATGGAGTTCCAGAAGTCCCGCAGCGAGCTGCACGAGCCGCAGGAACACCGGGAATGACCAAAAGGCACCCAGAAGTGAACCATCAAAAGTGGGGGACAATTTGAGAAAAAGTTGGAAAAAAGGTCCGAAATTGATTAAAAATCCTACCCAGGATGGAGTTCCAGAAGCCCCGCAGCGAGCTGCGCGAGCCGCAAGAACACCGGGAATGACCAAAAGGCACCCAGAAGTGAACCAGCGAAAGTGGGGGAAAAATGGAGGAAAAGGAGGAAAAAGTGCCAAATTGTTTAAAAATCCTACCCAGGATGGAGTTCCACAAGTCCCGCAGCGAGCTGCACGAGCCGCAGGAACACCGGGAATGACCAAAAGGCACCCAGAAGTGAACCATCAAAAGTGGGGGACAATTTGAGAAAAAGTTGGAAAAAGGTCCGAAATTGATTAAAAATCCTACCCAGGATGGAGTTCCAGAAGCCCCGCAGCGAGCTGCACGAGCCGCGGGAACACCGGGAATGACCAAAAGGCACCCAGAAGTGAACCAGCGAAAGTGGGGGGAAAATGGAGGAAAAGGAGGAAAAAGTACCAAATTGTTTAAAAATCCTACCCAGGATGGAGTTCCACAAGTCCCGCAGCGAGCTGCACGAGCCGCAGGAACACCGGGAATGACCAAAAGGCACCCAGAAGCGAACCAGCGAAAGTGGGGGAAAAATGGAGGAAAAGGAGGAAAAAGTACCAAATTGTTTAAAAATCCTACCCAGGATGGAGTACCACAAGTCCCGCAGCGAGCTGCACGAGCCGCAGGAACACCGGGAATGACCAAAAGGCACCCAGAAGCGAACCAGTCAAAGTGGGGGAAAAATGGAGGAAAAGGAGGAAAAAGTACCAAATTGTTTAAAAATCCTACCCAGGATGGAGTTCCACAAGTCCCGCAAAG